>NC_041384.1:393821622-393858383 GCF_002162155.2 Triticum dicoccoides
TGGGGGTGGGAGAGAGGCGAGGGTCTGGTGGTGGTGGGGTGGGGCGCCGCGGGGGCCGCCGACTGTGGGAGTGGTGGTGGGCGGCCGGGCTTGTGGTAGGTGGTGGTCTTGCGGGGCACCGATGCATAATGGGATGGAGGTTATGCCCTCGGGGCTCGGGGGGAGTGGTGGGTCGTGGGGGTAGGCGGGGTAGGAGGTGTTATCAGAATAAGACTCGGTGTTATTAGAATAGACCCACCCTATATATATACATATATATATATATATATATATATATATATATATATATATATATATATATATATGGACAAGGCATTACTTACCTTTGTTCTCCTCGAGCTGCCTCTTGGCAAGACCGAGCTCTTTCTCGGACCGCTCGAGGTTCTGCCTCAGTGCAGCGACCTCCGTAGTCAGTGCGGCAGAGGTCAGCAGCAAAGCCTGCATACACATATAGACATACTTATATTAGACTCCTACAAATATTATTTGATCCTCTATTCGGCTTTTCTTTATGAACACCAAACAGAGCATCAGGGGCTACTGTCTATGTGGTAATATTTTCCTATATTTTAAATACTTACCTCAAAGCCTGTTAGAAGGCTGGCACAGGCTTCAGTCAGTCCGCTCTTGGCGGACTGAACCTTCTTGATCACCGCACTCATAATAGTGCGGTGCTCTTCATCGATGGAAGCGTCACGAAGCGTTCCCAGCAGGTTGTCCGGTGCCTCTGGATGGACAGAGGTCACTGGCACGGGCGGCTTGCCCCTCTTGGAAGGGGGCCACCTGCCGAAGTCCGAAACCACTAGAGGTTCCGGCGCGGCGTTCGGCTGGGGGCCGAACTTGGATCCCTTGGGTGTCTTGCTCCCTTCGTGCCTGGAGTCCGGAAGGTCGCCTTGAGGCGCCTCCGGGACTGCCTCCCCCCGGCTCGGTGCCCCTTGAGACAGTACCTCGACATCGTCTGTAGGGCGAGGAGAGGAGGCGGTCAGAAGTGTATCACTATTCATATCCGACAAGTCCAAGGAACCGTCCGACGAGGATACGTCGATACGGGCTCAGGGCGGACTTCATAATCATATTCGACATTTGGAGAAGCAGTGCAACAAAAGTATGCTATGAGTTACTCTGGTATCCGAATACTTACGACTTCGCCAGGGGCTTGGCCTTGAGTAACCACTCGTCTTCGCCGTCGGCGGCAGTGGTGGAACATTCCGGAAGGAGAGTCCTTCCCTTCTTGGACCCTTCGGCCTCCCCGGGTGGGGCGGCCTTCCTTTTCTTGTCTCCCCCGGCTGGAGGGGAGAATCTTCATCTTCCTCCTCCTCGTTTTCACGGGAGGAGTGTGTCTCGGAGTTATCGGATAATGAGTCCGATACCACCTGGCGCTGGGAACTCTTTCGGGTTCCCGTGGCCTTCTTCTTGGTCTTCTCCGACACCTCATAAGGAGCCGGAGTCCGCATCTCCATCAGGAGAGCGTCTGCAGGGTCTTCGGGCAGAGGGGCCGGACAGTTAATCTGCTCTGATGTCTCCACCCAGTCCTTTCAAAGGCATGGGAGCTCAGACCCCGCACATGGTTAAGCTATGGGAAATAAATACCCTACCAGATGTACAGAACTTACCGAATTCGTAGGGCGCTTTGCGCTTAGCCCGCGGTCCTTGGTAAGCGAAGGGGGGACCTCGGTGCCCTTGAACAGCACCTTCCAGACGTCCTTATGCGTCGTGTCGAAGAGCTCGCGTAGAGTCTGGCGCTGGGCCGGGTCAAACTCCCATAAGTTGAAAGCCCATTGTTGACACGGGAGGATCCGGCGGAAGAGCATGACCTGGACTATGTTGACAAGCTTAAGTTTCTTGCTTATCATGTTCCGGATACACTTCTAGAGTCCGTCCAGCTCCACCGATGAGCCCCAGGACAGGCCCTTCTCCTTCCAGGAAGTGAGCCGCGTGGGGATTCCGGATCGAAACTCAAGGGCCGCCACCCAGTTGGTGTCGCGCGGCTCGGTGATGTAGAACCACCATGATTGCCACCCCTTTATGGTCTCCACGAAGGAGCCCTCGAGCCAAGTAACGTTGGGCATTTTGCCCACCATGGCTCCGCCGCATTCCGGTTGTTAGCTGCCTACTACCTTCGGCTTGATATTGAAGGTCTTCAGCCACAGGCCGTAGTGGGGCCGGACGCGGAGGAAAGCCTCGCACACGACGATGAACGTCGATATGTTGAGGATGAAATTCGGGGCCAGATCATGAAAGTCCAGCCCATAATAGACCATAAGGCCGCAGACGAATGGATGGAGGGGAAACCCCAGTCCGTGGACGAAGTGGGGGAGGAAAACCACCCTTTTGTAAGGTTCTGGGGTAGGGATGATCTGCCCCGCGGCTGGCAGACGGTGCGTGATATCCGCGGCTAAGTATTTGGCCCCACGTAGTTTTTTGATGTGTCCCTCCGTGATGGAGGAGACCATCCACTTGCCTCCCGCTCCGGACATGTTTGGAGAGAGTTTAGGAGAAGGATGTGGACTTGGGTGCTGGAGCTCGAGTGCGCGAGAATGGATGAGCAAGGAGGAAGAAGGCGTGGGTAGAAAAAGGTGAAACCTTATCCCTTTATAAGGGCAGACAAAACTATGCACCCCCATCAGCCTGGTAAAACTCGCTTATCCCCCAAGCGTCATAATTGATGGCGCGGTTGGGTTACCCACGTCCGTATTGTTGGGAATCCCATAATAAGGGGACACAATCTCTGCTTCGACAAGACGTGCCAAGGAAACCGTCTCATGAAACATGCTGAGATAGGTTATGAAAAACGATTCGAATAAAGACCTAGCTGTGGTGTGATGCCATGCTATGGGGTACGTCAGCCGATTAGATTTGTGGAAATATTATTCTCTCTATGGTGGTATGTGGAACTTGTTTTGCAGAGCCGGACACGATCCTCGTGTTCAAAATCTTCTATGAAGTATTCGGAGGAGGAACCCGCCTTGCAATGCCAAAGACAATCTGCGCGCTGGACTGATCGTCATTGAAGCCTGGTTCAGGGGCTACTGAGGGAGTCCTGGATTAGGGGGTATCCAGACAACCAGATTATATCCTTTGGCCGGACGGTTGGACTATGAAAATACAAGATTGAAGACTTCATCCCCTGTCCGAAAGGGACTCTCCTTGGCGTGGAAGGCAAGCTTGGCAATACGGATATGTAGATCTCCTTCCTTGTAACCGACTCTGTGTAACCCTAGCCCCCTCCAGTGTCTATATAAACCGGAGGGTTTTAGTCCGTAGGACAACAACAATCATACCATAGGCTAGCTTCTAGGGTTTAGCCTCTCTGATCTCGTGGTAGATCAACTCTTGTAATACTCATATCATCAAGAACAATCAAGTAGGACGTAGGGTTTTACCTCCATCAAGAGGGTCCCCTGCCTCCTGTTACCATTCGCCTTAGACGCACAGTTTAGGACCCCCTACTCGAGATCCGCCGGTTTTGACACCGACACCCTTGCTGTCAGGGTCGTCGATTGCTTCAGCTTGGAAGGCACGCTCGAGGGAGCACACCACATCAATTTCTTCACATGGGACCATGATGATTCCGCCGCTTCCCGGTGTCTTGAGGACATTGTACCATGATGGGTCACCGCCATGAACTTGGCCAGGGCTGGATACCCGAGGATGGCATTGTACGGCAGACAGATGTGCGCGACGCCGAAGTTGATGAGCTTGGTGCGGTAGTTCTTGCGTTCGCCAAAGGTGACAGGGAGGCGGACCTGCCTATCATTGTGGTGGAACCGTCCGTCGCACCTGAGAAAGGCTTGGTAGGCTGAAGTTGGTCATATGGCACTTGGAGGGTGTCGAACGAGTCGACGGACAGGACGTTGAACCCTGCGCCGCCATCGAAGAGGGTCTTGGTAACTTGCACGTTGCTGATGACTGGGGAGCAAAGCATCGGGAGGGCGCCAGCGGTAGCTGCGCACTTGAGGTAATATGCCAAGTTGAATGTGATGGGGCACTGGGACCATTTGAGCGGGTGTGTGGCTTCGAGCTTGGGGAGGACTGCATTCACTTCACGAGCAAACTGCTTGAAGATATGCTACAAGGCTGGGGCCTTGGCTCCGCCCAACATGCAGGCAATAGCACGCGATTCCTCGAAGCCCCCAGCCCCCTCGTCTTGGTGGTGTTCGTCATTCCTTCTTGGCGGTGGTGGCAGCGGAGGGAGTCCAGCGTTGCCTTGAGGACGATCCTCACGAGGCCGATCCCTCCAGGCATCCTCGCGAGGCTGATCCTGCCAGTGATCCTCACGAGGCTGGTCGCGCCACTCCTGGCATGGGCCACGGTCGTCCCAGCATCCGCCACCACGTCCTCCTCCTCGGCCGTAGCCCCAGTCGCCGCGCTCGAGGCGTCGACCGAAGCGTCCTTCGCGTATGGCTCTGAGCTCTTGACAGTCGCTGGTGTTGTGGGTGTTCAGGTTATGGAAGGCGCAGAATGGGCGGTTGCCCTTGGATGACTCTGGTTGGTCTCTGCCATGCTTGCTGTCTGGTTCTGCTGTGAGCACGGCTGCTCCCTTGCGCTTCACGTCCTTGGCCTTGGCTTTCTTCTCCTCTGGGTCTGCGGAAGGGAGCTCGAGGAGGGAGAGGCGCTTCTCCTCAGCTCTAGCACACTTGGTCGCAATGTTGAACAGCTCCAGGGTCGTGCACAGCTCTTCATGGATAGCGAGCTCTTCCTTTATCTTGACATTGCGTACGCCATCAGAGAACGCAGAGATGATGGCCTCGTCGGTCACCTTGGGGATCTTGATCCATGCATTGTTGAAGCGCTGAATGCACTTCTGCAGGGTCTCTCCTGATTGTTGCTTGATGCGGCGCAGGTTGCCCGCGACCAGGGGGCGTTCGCGCGTGCCCTGGAAGTTGGCGATGAAGCGGTTGCGCATCTCGTCCCAGGAGGAGATTGAGCCCGGAGGCAGGTTCATGAGCCAGGAGCGTGCGCCTTCCTTGAGAGCCATGGGAAACCAGTTCGCCATGACTTTCTCGTCGCCGTTGGCTGCTTCGATGCTCAGCTCGTAGAGCTGCAAGAACTCCGCGGGGTCGAGGGTGCCGTCATAGCGAGGAGGCAGATCCGGCTTGAACTTTCCCGGCCAGGCGACGCTACACAGCTCGGGGATGAAAGCGCGGTAGACGGCTGTGGCCACCGAGGCCCGCCTTGGGGTGGAGCTTGGTCTTGATGGGGCCCGCGCCCTACCGCTACAGGTGGCGCACGGTCTTGCCGCAGTAGCCGGTCCCGGCGTGGTGGCACGAGGAGCGGCGGAGCGTTTTCTTGCAGTCGAGGGACTTCATGACAACTTCTTTCTTCATGCGCGGGCGAGGGACGTGGCGGGTCGCGTCGCAGGGCCGCGCATCTTGGTGCCAGGGTGCCATCTTGGGGCAGAGGTGGTGGAGGCGCTCCGCGAGCTACGTCACTCGTAGCTGGCGGAGGGCGAGGCGGAGAGAGGGACGGCGCAGGGGAGCCCCCTGTGGCGTGGACAAGCTCAGTGATGCGGTCGAGCCAGTCCTCGTAGAGCTCGTCGACCGGTCGGTAGCGCAGGAGCTCGTGCGCCATGAGGAGCGCGGCCCGTGCGTCCACGGGAGGGCGGCGTGCATGGGAAGAAGAACCGGTCGGGGTCAGCCATGGAGTGGCGGTGCGGCCGTCCCGCCGCACCGAGGGGTGCAGCGAGGATACTTGCTGCTCGTTCCCCACCGGGCCAGTGGCGGCGTTGACGGCAGGTGACGGGGAAAGACAAGGTGGCCCACCGACGGGAGCCATTTGAGCGACATGGGCGGCGAGGGAAGCCCGGCGCTCAACACAAGCGCGACACGCGTCTGCCATGGAGACGACGAAGCAACGAAGCACGGAGCGACGGAAGGAAGGTTCGGCGCACCCCTACCTGGTGCGCCAAATGTCGGATCATGGATTCCGACAAACCCTCAAGGTTCTAACACTGGGGTGCGCGTGAAAGTTTTCTTCCTATCGATCCACGCCCTAGCTCTCTAAGATCTCGTGGACGAACTTGACGAACTCGCAACACAAGGACACAAGATTTATGCTGGTTCGGGCCACCATTGTGGTGTAATACCCTACTCCAGTGTGGTGGTGGTGGATTGCCTCTTGGGCTGATGATGAACAGTACAAGGGGAAGAACAGCCTCCTGAGGTGAGGTGTTCTTGTGCTTGATGCACTAGTGTGGTTGGGGATGATCTTGATGGTCCGTCCCCGATTTGTGATGAGGTCCATCCCTCTACTGTGGTGGCCAGTTCTACTTATATAGGCCCTGGTCCTCTCCCCAAATATTGAGCGGGAAGGGAACCAAAAACGGACAATTCGAAAGGGGACAACTAGTACAAGTTATCCTGACAAAAGGTGGTCTTCGCCTGCCAAAGGCTCTGGTGATGACACCGTCTTGGGCTCCACGGTGACCTCTGTCTTGCCATCCTTCTGGTCTTGGTCACGTTGCACCAATATGGAAACCTTTGCTTGATGCCTCGATACTCCGCGCCTGCGCTTGCCCCCTTGGCACCAAAGAGGAAATAAGGACGATGCACGCGTTGGCGCCCGCCAGGTCTCGATCAACAAGGCTCACATCACGAGGATCTCGTGAGGTTTGCCTTGCCATGATCTCTCCACCCCTCGTGAGCATTCCTGGCAAGGCCGCTCCTGAGGAGGTCTTGCGTCATCCACCTCGCAAGGCTTGGCCCCTCGTGAGGGTCTTGAATGCCTTGTCGATGAAGATGGGTCGTACAGACTTGCCAGCCCAGCCACGTCGTGGGCCGCAGGCAGGCAAGTCTGGGGACCCCCGTTCCCAGAATGCTAACAGATCTCGTGATCGCATCCACCCGGAGAGCCCCCTATTACAGAGGATTGCCTGCTGCATCAAAAGATTCTGAAGATACTCTCTGATGTTCTCTCGAGACTCTGTGCCCGTCGCTTTTGCAATCCCCTACCACCGATACATTCCTATGGATAAATACTTACACCTGTCCTTCTTACTTTCATTCCCCGCTACTCTTGTTATTACAAGATGCATCAAGTTATTCTTGGACTTTTAGGAATCTCTGGAGCCACTGCCTTACAGATCTTTGCTGCATGAATACCCCTACGGATAATTCTTGCACTTATCGAGTATATGCTCATCCCCAGTTGATTCATGTATTTCACAAAAGTCTTCGAAATACCATTCGATCTTCCGAAAATCCTCAACAACCTATTGCTCTTGAAATTATTTCTTGCTTGCATTATGATTAATCCCATAAGTCTGGTGATCTTATTGCAATACTTTGTCATTATCATTTTGAGTCCTTTGATTCAATATGTTGCGAATGCTCGCAATCCTCAATTAGATCCTTGGATTCATCCTTCTGGCTCAGACGTTTTTTAAACATGGGCTGGATCTCGACCAATCAATTGCCATCAATTGTACCCCTAAGCCTACTCAACCTATCCTTCCTTAATCAGAGCGTTTGCTTCTGATCCCTTGATTTGAAAATCACAATTATTTTGCATTTGAGCTTTGAGTTAGTCAGTTGTTTCTATAATCTGATCTCCTTGCATTCTTTATTCCTCGGGTTGAGTACTGATGCTTACATCAAATCCCTTGAGGACCATCGGATCCTTTGTTGGATTTTATCCGGCAGCGTCCTACATATTCCGTCACTTTGGAAGTTCTTTCCCTGATACATAATGCCATTGGTAAATCCTATTCTCTAATTTGGGAAACCATGCTCTGCCTTCGAGCGGGTGATATTTACTCTTGAAGCTTGTGGTATATGTTTCTAAGATAACCCGATGGGTTGAACCTATGCCTTCCTTAATCTATGTGGACCCAAAAGTTTTCACGGGTCATACTCCTCTGTTAATTCGCCAGGTAGGTTTTCACACTGAAATCATTTTTATTAGAGCAGTCAATGAATGGTCAAGCATTGGAGAAGTGGGAGTCGACCTTGAACTTTGTGTTCATGCCCATGGACACGATGTATATCTTATCATGGAAGCTTCTCTTAAATTAATTATTCCCTTGGTATAATTTCATCTTATATCTGGGATTTGGTCTTTTGCAATCGTGGTTCCGACCATATTGTTCGTCTTTGATCCCATTTCTTGGACAAGTTGAAGTACTTGGCTTCTACAAATCAATACACCTATCGAACCTCTATTCTGCTCTACCTTTGAGTATACCCTCTGGTATCTCACGAATATCACGGAAGTACATCACTTCTTATGAGTACTTCATCAATTATTATTCTCGCCGATTCCAATTCCCCCCCGGGTTCTGAGTTATTAGTCACTCGAGAACACCGATGCGTGAATGGATTCCTCACTCCGATGCAATAACTCTAAGTAGTTTTCGTTACTTACGAGTTTAATAATCCTTCAAGTCATTCCTAGCCTGATCGGCTATATCATTATCATGCTAAATTTTAATTGTGCTGCCTGGTCCTTCTTCCCGGGGCACAAATTTTCGACGATGAGCTAAGCTTACGTCGATCTTCCTCGTCATATCATTTCGCCATGAAAAGCAAGCTTGATTTTGAGTTTGTGTCATACCCGTGGTTCCAATAACCTTGCGCTTCATCATTCCTTTGACTTGATGCCATTGCTGATCGATTACATCTTCATGAAATCTCTCAACAAATGTGTCGTGATCATCATCAACATTCTGAGCTCTTCCAGGATATCAATCGACTTCATGATAAGAAATACCATCCTTGCCCCTCGATGATTTGTGTTATCATCGACAACATTATTGCCTTCCCTTCAACACAAACTTGTTCACGTTATGGAGCTCCTTGCTATCCAACTTATGTTATGTTCCACCTTGGAGTATTACTGTCTTTTATGTCAAGAATGTAACAATAATTTCATCACCTAATAAGAATTCTTGATACAAATGATACTTCTCACCATCTCCATTCATTTCTTGGTCCCCGTGTTGTTTCTAACCGGAGTACCAACAATTGAACTATTATGTGTGAATTCAAAACTTCTAGCAATTCTATTGCTTTGAAGTGAATGGTCGATAACTTCATTCTAAGTCTTTTGGTTATCGAATCACCATCCTAATGTTGATCATGCTACCTAAGCTCATATTTCGAGTGCACCTTTCAACCAAAGATTATTTATGTATGTTTTCCTCAAGCGTACATCATTATATCATTTGATCTAACAAATATTATCTCCTTGTTCACATAATTGTGGAAATCCATCTTTTTGGAAATCTTGATGAATTGTCGCTGAGTCCATCAGCCACCTCCTCATCCCCTCCTTGGTTTAATGATGAACTCTTGTTTTGGAACTCGCTTCCATAGTTCATTTCCCGAGAATCTTACAATGTCATCTCATCAACTTGTGTTGCACCTTTTCTTCTTAGGCATCCTGACTCTGAGGTATCCTGATACCAATCAAATCTGAATCTCGGTCAGATATGATGGTTGGAACATATTTCCAAGAGTTATAACATTGGTCTTTATATGACCCGGTAAGGTGATGTCATGCCTAGCACACCTGTCTGGAGGACCTATTGATTATAGTATCCTCTTTAGCAATGTTACCCATTCTTTCATGAGGAAATTGTAAGACTTATTCTATAAGTTGTTCCTGATGAATCCTTTGAGTATCCCAAGTCCGACCTTTGCTTGAAGAACATGTCAATGCTATCTCGAAGCATGTCTGTGGGACTCCGATAATCAATAAGAACATTTGAAGCACGATGCAAAATTTCCTTTATCATTTATCCAAACACAGTTGTATGGGTAATGTCATGAAATTTCTCTCCCCTTACCTAAAAAGGGTTTTGTACTTTATATCTTGTCATGGATATCATGCTCTACTTGTCCTTGGGAAGGATATACCCCTGAAATATGTGTTTAAACACATCATCCTTGCATTGTTCTGTTTAAACTGATAATCACATTTTCCTTTCCATTGTTTTGTCTAACCTTTCTTGTGATTTATATGATCTAAGAAGTAATATTAATCTGCTTATGTAAACACCTCGGTGTACAACTCTGTCAGTAAGACCATGTTACTACTGTTGGTGACACTCCAGTAACCACCGATGGACAAGAACTTTGCCTATTGGTCTGCCTCGTTTCTACGAGCAGGAAAATGGTTCTCTTCGTCCCTCGCCCTTGGTACCGATGTTGTTGCTGACATAACTGTGAGGCTATTCTCTGGCATGCCTTGCTTACATGATCGTGCAAGACGTCATCGCCCTTCCTACTTTTAATGCACACGGTGGGACCATAACCCATAGTTCCACAAGATCGAAACCTGACTCACTTGTATAGTACACCACTATTGCTAAAGATATTCCTCGTGCTTGACTTCATATGTAATTCACGAGCCACCTTCCGAGACATCATCAATTATGATATCCGAGACAATACTTATTCCCATTGCTTTGAACCCCCTTTCAGACTTTCTTTTAGGCAACGAACGATTGCTTATCCGCTTGAAACTTCTATTTTGCACCTTCTTACTTTGCTCTCGATAATTTCTTAGGTTTCTATTCAAGAGTTACTTTGTGCCACCTTCACTGGTGTTATCTACTAGATAAGCATCATTTTAGCGGTTCGTTCTTCCGAAGTTACCCCTTATCTTTTTTGTAAGTACGATGGAGTTCCCGAAGAAAGGATGCCGACTTTGTCGTGACGACCTGAAACAGAGAAATGAAGACCTCAATGTAATGGATCGACCTCTTCGAGAAGAGCAACCAAGACCAAGAACACTCGCTAGAATTTCGTATCTAGAACCTTCTCCCTTTTCCTCTACCTCCTAAATCTCGGGACGAGATTTCTTGTAGTGGAGGAGATTTGTAATACCCCGATAATTTAACTACAGTAACCTCACTCTAATGTGCCTTGTCATCATGTTTTAAAGCCATTTTGCCACTTGACGAAAACCGAGTCAAATTCAAATTTCAAATAACAAGTCAAATTATTATTTCTTCAAACTATCAAATAAAAATGGTCGATGGGTGGCAAATATTCACAAAGTAATGAACATGTTGGAACCAACCTCATTTGGTTTCCCAAATTGCCCCTGGAATTGATTTAGTGGAACAACAAGATTAAATAAAAGCATTTTAATTCAACTATAAATTTGAACAGTTCCAATTGGCCTCAAACTTTTTGTGCAACCTTATAGTGTTGACTAGGAATTATGTGCAAACTTTCGTAGTTAACAAAAATCATTTGGCAGCTAAAATAAATAGAAAACAATAGCTAAAACAAAAGAAAATATAAAAGTATAAATAAAAAGAAAATACCAAAAAAGGTAAAGAGAGAACCCCCCCACCGGACCTCGGCCCAGCTGGCCTCTGGGCCAACCAGGCGGGCCCGGCCGACGCCTACAGCCCCCCTGGGGCAATCGAACCCTAGCGATCCCCTCCCCACGACCCCCCACTCCTCCCGCACGACCCCCTACTTATCCTGACCTAACCCCACTCCCTCTCGTCTCTAGCGCGCGCCGCCACGCTTCCCGAGCCCGACCCTTGCTGCGACGGAGCCCCACCCCGCAGGCGCGCCCGCGCCCGGGGAACCGTCGCCTCCGCCCAACTGCTCCTCCCTCCGTCCTTGCGCCACCGTCCCCGCCCAGGACCTGGTCGGATCTCGCGCCTCCATGTCCTTCGACACCCGTCCCCTCCATCCCGGACTCACTACAAAAAAAGACACATCCATGACATTTTGGGCCGAACAAAAAAATGTCATACTTATGACACTTCTATGACGATAATTGTGACAAAACCCGGTATCATCATAGATGTGGTGGGGTCCTACTTCTTTGACAAAAAATCATGACAGAAAATGGGCTTTTCGTCCTGGCCGGGCCGGAGACGCAGCAGCATGACATTCTTTGGGCCCTCCATGACAGAAAAAAACCATGGTGGAAGCGAGGGTGAGGAAAATATCGGGGAGTTCCCGGTTACGGTGGGTGGTCGGGGGCCATGCGATGCGTGTTTATCTCGTACGTATGCATGTGTGTGCGAGGCGTTGGGCTCTAACTGAACCTAAGCGATTGCACTGCAGGCTACGCGTTACTGAACCCGAGTGATCGATCGATGGCTGTTAACTGAACACGATCGAGCGATTCCTTCGCTACTGCTGCTAACTGAAGTCGATCGATGCTGCCTCTGGATGAACAATGAGCGTTGTTGGTGGGTTTGGATGAACAGTTCCTAGTGGGGGTTGGATGAACAGGAACCCGTGGTAGTAGAGGTCGTTGTCGCTAGATGAACAGTACCTCGATCGATCGAGCCGGTGGATGAACAGGCCCCTGTGGAGGGCTGGTTAAATAGTAGCCGGTGGAGGGCTGGTTGAACAATAGCCGGTGGAGGGCTGGATGAACAGTAGCCCGTGGAGGGTGGTTGAACAGGACCCCCGTGAAGAGGGCTGGTTGAATAGTAGCTGGTGGAGGAGCGTGCGGTGGAGGCTAGATGAACAGGAGCCCGTGGATGAAAAGTCGCAGGTGGAGGCTAGAGGAGATCGACGGTGGATGAACAGTAGTCCGTGGAGGCTGGAGGAGGTCGACAGTGGAGATGAACAATATCCCGTGGAGTCCTGTTTTGCGGTACGCCACACTAAGGGAGTCCTGGACTAAGGGGTCCTCGGGCATTCGGCCTATTGGACATGGGTTGGACTGATGGGCTATGAAGATACAAGACCGAAGACTCTCACCCGTGTCCGGATAGGACTCTCCTTGGCGTGGATGGCAATCTTGGCGTTCGGATATAAAGATTGCTTTCTCTGTAACCGACTTTGTACAACCCTAGTACCCTCCGGTATCTATATACACCAGTGGGTTTAGTCCGTAGAGGCAATCATTATCATATAGGCTAGACTTCTAGGGTTTTAGCCATTACGATCTCGTGGTAGATCGACTCTTGTAACCCCCATACTCATCAATATTAATCAAGTAGGACGTACGGTATTACCTCCATCAAGAGGGCCCGAACCTGGGTAAAACTTAGTGTCCCTTGTCTCCTGTCACCATCAACCTCAGACGCACAGTTTGGGACCCCCTACCCGAGATCCGCCGGTTTTGACACCGACATTGGTGCTTTCATTAGGAGTTCCATTGTGTCACCGTCAGAAGGTTCGATGGCTTCATCCATCATCTGCAACGATGCTGCCCTAGGGGAGGTTTTCTCCCCGGCCAGATCTTCATATTCGACGGCTTCGCACTGCGGGCCAACTCGCTTGGCCATTTGGAGCAGATCGACAGCTATGCCCCAAGTCACCAGATTAGTTTCGGAAACCTGGATTATGTCGCTGATATCCGAGGAGACTTGATCTTCCAAGGATTCATGACCCCAACCTCCGCTCTGGCCTTAGAGCCGGAGCGCCTCGCTAGTACCGAAGACGAGATTTTTAAACCCGCCGGACTATCTGTGGCCACTAGGCCCACTATGGGAGAGCTGTAGGAAGCAGTGTCACCGACGTCCATCACAAAGCCAGACTCTTCCCCGAACGCCAGCTCCAAACTCTCGGAGTCAGCATCGTGTGAGCTCGGCCAAGGAATTCCCTTCCTGCCATACTCCACGAATTCTTTTCTCCCTCAACAAACCTCGCCTTTAAGCGAGGCTTTGGACTTGATGCAATCCCTCGTGATTACAGAGGAGCAACGTCCGAACTACGCCCAGCCTGGACTAGGGGCTGAGAGCGGGGAATTTTATGTCCCACTCGCCACCCACTTCATCGCCACAGTAGAGGACTTAACTGACATGCTCGATTACGGCTCCGAAGACATCGACGGTATGGACGACGATGCCGGAGAGGAGCAAGCCGAAAACCCGCCGTTTACCAGACGCTGGATGGCCACCTCTTCGTATGACGTGTACATGGTGGATGCACCCAAGGAGGGTGACAATGATTAAGAGAAAAATCCAGTAGAGGATAAACCTCCCGAGATACAACAAAAGCGCCGACGACGCCGCTCTAAATCACGCCGCAGCAAAGACAACAATACCGGCATGAGAGACAATAACACCCCGGATGATGCCAAAGACCAAGAAAACCCCGTCGAGCAAAACTCTGAACAAGACAATTAGGAGGATGGGCGAGTTAGCCCTGACGAACAGGCTGCAAACAAAGACTCAGAGGACATTAATTATCTTCCACCCTTCGAGGATGAGGTGAGCCTCGGCGACGAAGACTTTATCGTGCCTGAGGAACTTCTCGAGCAGGAGCGCTTTAAGCAATGCCTAATAGCCACTGCAAGGAGCCTGAAAAAGAAGCAACAACAGCTTCAAGCTGATCAAGATCTGCTGAACGATAGATGGACTGATGTCCTGGTAGCAGAAGAATACGGCCTCGAGCGCCCAACCAAAAGTTACCCGAAGCGTAAACTGCTACCTCAATTCGATGACGAGGCACTTGAGCCTGTACCATCAGCGTGTAATGCGGGTGAGCGACCACCACGTGGCTGGGCCAAAATGGCAACTCAAGCCGAACACCGGCCCATCCTACCTCACCGTAAAGGTAGATACAAAACTGCTCAGGGATACGCGTATGACCTGCGGCAGGACCCGAAGAATAAAGCAGGTCCGGCCAGATTGATCTATGGGTCGCGGGGACGTGCCCCAACACGCGATGATGGCTATCAAGCCGAACATGGCAAGCACAATCACGTCTGAGCCGAAAGCCGTAGACGGACTCCATCCGAACTACGTCACGATCTGTCCCGATATAGAGGCGCCCCACAACCTCTCTGCTTCACTGATGAAGTAATGGAATATGAATTCCCAGAAGGGTTCAAACCCGTGAATATCTAATCATATGATGGAATCACAGATCCCGCGGTATGGATTAAAGACTTTATTCTCCAAATTCATATGGCCCACGGCGATGATCTTCATGCCATCAAATACCTACCCCTAAAACTCAAGGGGCCAGCCCGGCACTAGCTGAACAGCCTGCCTGAAAACTCGATTGGCAGCTGGGAGGACTTGGAAGAAGCCTTCCTTGACAACTTCCAAGGTAGATATGTTTGACCTCCGGATGCCGATGACTTAAGTCACATAATTCAACAGCCCGGAGAGTCAGCCAGGAAATTCTGGACTAGGTTCTTAACCAGAAAGAACCAGATTGTCGACTGTCCGGATGTCGAAGCCCTAGCGGCCTTTAAACATAGCATCCAGGATGAATGGCTCGCCCGACACCTCGGCCAAGAAAAGCCGAAGTCCGTGACAGCCCTCACAGCACTTATGACCCGCTTTTGCACGGGCGAAGATAGCTGGCTAGCCCATAGAAATAACAATGCAGGCGAACCTGGCACTTCGGAAGGCGGAAATAGAAACGGTAAGCTCTGACACAACAGGCACAAGCGTTGAAACAATGGTGACAATACCGATGACATGGATGTCAACGCCGGATTCAGTGGCTCCAAGTCCAGTCAGCGGAAGAAGCCATATAAAAGAAATAATCAGGGCCCTTCTAGCTTGGACCGCATACTCGATCGTCCATGTCAGATCCATGGCACCCCCAATAAACCAACCAATCATACTCATCAGAGTTGTTGGGTCTTCAAACAGGCCGGCAAGTTAAATGCCGAAGACAAGGAGAAGGGGTCGCAAAGCAAGAACGATGACAAGGAGCCCCGTCCGCCGAACATAGGGGGACAGAAGAAGTTTCCCCCTCAAATCAAAACGGTGAACATGATATACGCTACCCATATTCCCAAGAGGGAGCGCAAGCGTGCGCTCAGGGACGTCTATGCGATAGAGCTAGTCGCCCCAAAATTCAACCCTTGGTCATCATGCCCGATCACCTTTGATCACATGGACCACCCGACCAGTATCCATCATGGCGGTTCAGCCGCACTGGTCCTCGACCCAATAATTGATGGATTCCACGTCACACGAGTCCTCATGGACGGTGGCAGCAGCCTCAACCTGCTCTATCAGGATACAGTGCGCAAAATGGGCATCGATCCATCAAGGATCAAGCCCACCAAAACTACCTTTAAAGGAGTTATACCAAGTGTAGAGGCCGCTTCTCGCGCTCAATCACATTGGAGGTCGTCTTCGGATCTCCGGACAACTTCCGAAGTGAAGAGTTAATCTTTGATATCGTCCCCTTCCGTAGCGGCTATCGCACACTGCTCGGACGAACTGCGTTTGCGTGATTCAATGTGGTGCCGCACTATGCTTAACTCAAGCACAAGATGCCTGGACCACGTGGTGTCATAACAGTCAATGGAAACATGGAGCGCTCCCTCCGTACCGAGGAGCACACCGCTGCCCTGGCAGCAGAGGTACATAGCGGCCTTCACAAGCAGAACCTTAATTCAGCGGCCATGCTCCCGGACACTATCAAACGAGTCCGGACTACTCTGTGGTAGGACAGTCCAGCTCATCAGGAGCTTGATTAGAAATTCGACCTCCATCTCAGTCCCGACCAAGTGGCGGCATACGTACCGCGCGTACATAACTATGCACTAAAAATACCATGGGCAGAGACGGAGGCATAACCACGCTATGGTCCACAATATGGCTCAACCTTCCTTGGACAAACATACTTTTACCTTTCTTTTTATCCTTCTGAGGTTTCTTTTCCGCAGGTCCCTCTCGACGGCCTGATAAATCGGTCCTTTTGACGGATGGATACACTGAGTTGACAAGCAGCACAGAAGTATGGGGGAATCTCTAGATGTCCTTCTGAGTGATCATTCTACCTGTTTTCAGGACCGGTGCGCAGCTCCCCCTTGGTCTTGGCATGTTAAATAGCCACTGTTGCTTATCGCAGTATTTGTACAAATACGTTTTGACGTATTAATCAAAATCATATTGGAAACAGTTTGCGGCCCAATTTATGTGGCATTAGCTTACTACTTCATTTTTATTTCGTTATTCTTATTTGCACCCATACACTTTGGTGCGTCGTAATTCGCCAGGGGCTTTATTGCGCCCCATACTATGGCAACAAGTCCAAACACTTTTACAGTATAGTTCGGCCTCCCGAATTTAGCATTATATGCATTGGCTCTGAATCATGTCTTTGGTCAATAGTTGGGTTGCCCGGCTCCTGTGCTTACTACCTTACGTTCCGCTCTATCGACTAGGGTAGTAAAGGGAGAACTACTGCGATTGTGCCCTGGTTTATCCGGATGAGCACCTCAGTAGAGAAAGCCGAAAACTGACTGTCATGATGTGGCGTGAGATGGTCAGCTCTTCGAAGGTTAAAATCTCTTGCGATTTTTCCGCATTATGCGACAGATCGGCCTTCACCCGATCAGGTGTCTACAACACCGTAGTCCGGACTCACGAATACTAGGGGCTGCGCCTAAAATTCTATTGTCAAACTCCTATGGCTAAGTGAGGGTGATAAAGCCACATAGTCCGATTGACTAGTTCGTTTCGCTAAACACCTCCTTCAAGGACCAAACTTTTGTATAAAGAGTGTTTTAGATTCATCCCGAACACCCCCGTACTACCTACGTGGGGGCTGAAGCCGACGATTGGCCAACTCTAAGACTTAATAAAACGGCCGCACGGGAGGTAAAATTTTAAATAATAAACAGCAAAGCATTATATTACATATCAGCCTTGTTTTCACCATACAGGAAGGGACAATATGAATGATTTCAGTCAAAGATAATGTCTTTTGAACACTGCCCTTCTACAATACGGGATCCCTTCAGGACATCTTCAAAATACCGCTCGGGCGTGCGGTGCTCCTTGCCCGCGGGCGGTCCTTTGGTCGCGAGCTTGACGACAGCCATCTTCACTCATTGTATCTTAACACGAACGAAGGCCATCCGCGCACCTTCTATGCAGACCAGTCGCTTGATGGCATCAAGCTGAGGGCTGGCATCAACCAGCCGCTTCACGAGCCCGAAGTAGCTGCTGGGTACGGCTTTGGCAGGCCATTGTCGGATTATCAAATCCTTCATGGCTAATTCAGCCACCCTATGCAGCTCGACCAGCTGTTTAAGCTAATCGCCAAAGGGCACCGGATGTTCTGGCGCAAGGTATTGCGACCAGAACAGCTTCTCCATTGAGCTCCCCTCTTCGGCTTGGAAGAATTCTGCAACATCAGAAACACTGTGCGGCAGATCCGCAAACGCCCCTGGAGAACTCCAAATCCGGGTCAGTAAGAGATACTCTTATTCACATACTTGCTTTGCATAATGAAAGCCTTACCCGCCGTGATTTTCTCTGCCTCTTGGATTTCTTGGAGGGCGCCTTGGATTTCAGTCCGGGCCTCTTGTGCGCTTTGGTGGGCCTTAGCGAGTTCGGACTCTTGGTCCGCATTCTGGTGCTCCAAGGACTCGCATTTCTTCACGACATCCTGGAGCTCTTGCTGGACCTCACCAACCCTAGCCTCATGCCTTTCACGGGTGGCTTGTTCCTTTGCCGCTCTCTCGTCTGCCTCGGCCAGCGCCTTCTTGAGGGACTCCACTTCGGTCGCCGCCCCTAATAAATATCATGGCACTATGGTCAGCACAAATCATTCATCCTTTCCGGATATACACGAAGTCATTACATACCTTGCTTATCTTCTAGCTGCTTTTTTGCACGGCCGAGCTCTTCCTTGGCCCGCTTCAGACTCCACTTTAGTCTGGAGACCTCAGCAGCATGAGAGGTTGCGGCCAGTAACGATGCCTGCTTATTCACATAAGACATATTTAGTTAGTCTCCTGTGAAAATTACTTGATCCTTCGTCTGGCTTTTCTTTTTGAACGCCGGACAGAGTCTCCGGGGCTACTATCTATACTATGATGTTCTTTTTATTGTGTTGCTTACCTCAAAGCCTCTTAGAAGGCTTGTGCAGGCTTCGGTTAGTCCGCTCTTGGCGGACTAAATCCTCTCAATCACTGTACCCATAAGGGTACGATGTTCCTCCACAATAGAAGCACTTCGCAGCGCTTCCATTAGAGCATCCGGTGCCTCTGGATGGATAGAGGTCACCGATGGAATTGGTGCACCTCCTTCCTTCGAAGGAGGCTGCCTGCCAGATTCTGGAGCCGTATAGGTCTCGGGGATCATATTCGACTGGGGGCCGAATTGAGGATGGCCCGCATCGCCAGTCTCCATGGGGATCTGCTCCCCCATGTGTCCGGCGGCTGGGATGTTATCCTCTGGTGCCATCGTCACGGCCTCATGTGCCTCCCCCTGAGCTGGAAGTGTCCTTCAGGACAACACTTCAACTTCTTCCATCATCTTGGGAGAGGAGGCCGCGGGAGAGATCCGCTGTCCATCACCTTCGGATCCAGCGAATTTCCTGAAGATGAGGACCGCTTGAGGTCGGAACGAGCCGGACTGAAAATGCATGATTCAATATGTTAGAACTATGAAGTAGAGAAGCCGGATATTTGAGTGCGTCTTTGAGTACTTATGATTTGGCCAGGGGCTTATCCCTGGGGTGCATTCTGAGCTGTTGTCAACGTCCCATGCGGGGTTGTCCGCGGCGGAGGCCTTCCCTTTCTTGGATGCCTCTGCCTCCAGATGCATGGAGGCCGCCCTTTTCTTCCTCCCCCCCTCAGGGGAGAATCTCTTTCCTCCTCCTCGTTGTCGGTGGCGGGAGGTGAGTGGGTGTCAGCGTCTTCGGACGTCACGTCCGATGTGCCCTTATGGCGGAGACCACCCTGGTCCCGTTGGCCTTCTCCTTGGCCTTCTTCTCCGGCGCTTGATAGGGCGCCGGAACCAGCATCTTCGTTAGAAGCGGGATAGCTGGTTCTTCTGGCAGCGGAGCCAGACACTGAATCCACTCCGCCTTCTTTGTCCAACTCTGAAAATATATATATATAGATAGATAGGACGGCTTAGGCCCCTTCTCTGAAAAAGCAAGTAACGGATACGCCTTGAAATGTGAAAGTCTTACCGGACTTGTAGGATGGGCCAGGTTGTGCCCACGGTCCTCGGTCGTCTTCGGCCACGTCTCGTTGGCCTTGAAGAGCACCTTCCAGATATCTTCGTGCGTAGTTCCGAAGAACCGCTGCAAGGTCTGGTGCTCGGCCAGATCGAACTCCCATAGATGGCAAGCCCGGCTCTGGCATGGAAGGATCCGGCGAACTAGCATCACCTGAATCACGTTGACAAGTTTGATGTTCTTGTCCACCATGCACTAGCGCATCTGCAGCGTTGTCAGCTCGTCTGACAAAACCCAATTTAGGTCCTTCTCTAGCCAGGAGGAGAGCCACATTGGGGCGCTGGACTTGAATTCTGGAGCCACGGCCCAGGTGGCGTCGTGGGGCTCTGTGACCTAGAACCACTGTTTTTGCCACCCTTTGACAGTCTCCACGAAAGTGTCTTTGGGCCACACGACATTGGGCATCTTTCTCACCATGCCGCCTCCGCACTCTGCGTGTTGGCCGTCTACCACCTTCGGCTTCACATTGAAGATCTTCAGCCACAATCCGAAGTGGGGTGAGATGCGGAGGAAGGCCTCACACATGACAATAAACGCCCAGATTTTGAGGAAGGAGTTAGGGGCTAGATCGTGGGAATCCACTCCATAGTAGAACATTAGTCCACGGACGAATGGATGGAGTGGAAATCCCAACCCGTGGACAAAGTGGGGGATGAACACTACCCTCTCATGGGGCTTCGGGGTAAGGACGATCTGTCCCTCAGTCGGAAGCCGGTGGGCGACCTCCTTGGCCAAATATCTGGCCTCCCGGAGCTGGGTGATGTCCTTCTCCTTGATGGAGGAGACCATCCACTTGCCCTACGTGCCCAATCCAGACATAATCAATGTACTCTCTTGAGGCGGAAAAGATGAGGACTTGGGCGCTGGAGCTCGAGAGTGGGTAGGCAGAGAGAGAAGGCATGGGTGAAAGAGGGTGAATCCTTATCCCCTTATAAAGGCAGCAAATACAAAGCGCCCCCAACTAGCCTTAAAACTCGCCTGTTTCCCAAGGGCTGTGCAGATGGCATGGTTGGATTACCCACGCCCGTATTGATGAGAATCCCGCAATAAGGGGACACGATCTCTGCTTTGACAAGACGTGCCAGTAAAACCACATCTCGAAATATGAAGCAGCAGGCCAAAAAATGGTTTGAAATAATGACCGGGTGGTGATGTGGTGTCACGCTACAAAAGTTGTCAGTAGATTGGACTCGTGAAATATTATACTCTCTATGGTTGTGTGTGGTGCTTGTTTTGTAGAGCCGGACACGTTCTTTGTGTTCGAAGGTTGTTTTGGAGTATTCGGAGGAGGAACCCGCCTTGCAATGCCGACGACAATCTGCGCACCGGACACCTCGTCATTGAAGCCTGGTTCAGGGGCTACTGAGGGAGTCCTAGACTAAGGGGTCCTCGGGTGTCCGTCCTGTTGGACATGGGCCAGACTGATGGGCTATGAAGATACAAGACCGAAGACTCTCACCCGTGTCTGGATAGGACTCTCCTTGGCGTGGATGGCAAGCTTGGCGTTCGGATATAAAGATTCCTTTCTCTGTAATCGACTTTGTACAACCCTAGTCCCCTCCGGTATCTATATAAACCGGAAGGGTTTAGTCCATAGAGGCAATCACTGTCATATAGGCTAGACTTCTAGGGTTTTAGCCATTACGATCTCGTGGAAGATCCACTCTTGTAACCCCCATACTCATCAATATTAGTCAACCAGGACGTAGGCTATTACCTCCATCAAGAGGGCCCGAACCTGGGTAAAACTTCGTGTCCCTTGTCTCCTATTACCATCAATCTCAGATGCACAGATCGGGCCCCCTACCCGAGATCCGCTGGTTTTGACACCGACACACACCCCTCCCGATGAACAGAACCCCTTTTTTGACCGTAGCGCTCCAACACAAGTCCGTTTCCTCCGTTTTGCGATACGCCACACCCCTCCTGATCAACAGGACCACGTTTCGACCGTAGGAGGCCCGTTTCCTCTATTTTGCGGTATGCCAGACCCCTCCCGATGAACAGGATCCCGTTTCCACCATGGTCGGTCGAACACAAGGTCGTTTCCTCCGTTCTACGGTATGCAAGGCCTCATTCCCATCGCCTGTTATCTCCAAGACGGTTGGATCCCGATGAACAGCATGCGTTCTGTTGCCTCCCGATGAACACGACGCATTCCGTTGCCTCCCCATGAACACGATGATGACGCAATTTCTTCGTCCCGACCCAGCCATGTACACGAGCCCTGGCCGTACGTATGCGTGAGTAGGCGTTCGAGACCCTGCCGGTATGTACGTATGTGGCCGTATTTACTTTCTTGCACCCTGGCCGATGTATGTACATGTATATGCTATGTGCGCACCTCTACTACCACATGTGCACGCCTCTACTACCACACATGCGCGCCTCTACATCGACCAGTATGTACGTACACGTTCGCGACCAGAATGACAACGCTACGTACCCTTCGACCGGGTGGGTCCCTACTGTTAGGCACTTCCTTGCGTGCGAAGATGTAGCTTGTGGGTCCCAGCAGTCAGGGGGTGAATCATTTTTTTTGCCTGTAATATGGACACACTTCCTTGCGTGCGAAGATGTAGCTGGTGGGTCCCAGCAGTTAGGGCGAAATGTTTTTTTCACAAAATACGGTGGCCCGTCCGGTGGGTCCCTGATGTTAGGTGGAGAGATCATTATTTTTCGTGTAATAAGGAGGCACTTCATTGCTGCGGCCATGGACCCAGCTGTCAGCCTCTCCACGTACAGTACTTTTCCGATGGAAGTCGTTCCTTGACCACGTTGACCACGCCGCGTCGAGAGCACCAGGGCGGAGGATGACGGCAAGGCCTAGGAAGGGGACAACACGGAGCCGGGGAAGACGCGGTAGTGGATGCCCACGCGGAGAGGAGTGCGAGGGTTCACTGGTTCAGCTGCGGTGTGAGGCTGCCGTTGTCGCAGGGCCTGGCCAGCGGTGGGAGTAGTAGGGGGCGGTGAGGCTTCTGCGGCAGCACATCCGGCCATGGGAGGCAGGAGCAGGCGGTCTCACCGGCGCTGGTTTGGGTGGCTGGTGCAAGAAGAGCAGCGATTGAAGAAGCAGCAGGACCGTTCGACTCAAAACCAACGGTCACTACTGCTAGAATCGTTTGTTGACTAAGTTGACAAGCCCTGCATACGCGTCAACTTAGTAGGCCCACAGGTTAGCCTCCTAATAGGTGCGCCCCAGATGTCAGTGGGAGGAATCATTTTTTCGTGTAATAAGGAGGCAGTTGACTGCGTGAGGCCAGGCTAGCGGAGGGAGTAGGGTGGGCCAGTGAAGCCTGCGCGGCATCACAGCGGGCCACAAGAGGTGGGAGCAGGCAGTCCCGTCGGCGCTAGTTTAGGCGGCTGGAGTAGGAAGATCAGAGATTGAAGAAGCACATCGGCCGTTGGATGGACAACCAACAGCCACTGTTGCTAGAATTGTGTGTTGACTGACAAAGCCTTGTGTAAACAAGTCAGCCTCGAAATTTGTGGCGTGTACAGCCCATTTGCTATTATTTTTATAATTTTTACTCATTTTCTAATTCATATGGAATTTATTGCAGCCCATTTTCCATTTTTAGAATTTCTACACATTTTCTGGTCAGTAGCAGGGTTAAAAAACTGAACTAAATATGTGCGAAATTTTGAAAATTCACAATTTTTTGCCGGGGAACAAAATATTCTTAATCCAGAAACTAGTAGCCATACTAAAACAAATTTAAAAATAAATTAGTACTATGTCATGTTAAATCCAATGAAATATAAAATATTAGTGAAGAACAAAAACAAAAAAAGAAACTAAGTTCCCATTTCCTATTTTTTTGGAATCTTCAACCCCTTTGATATTACTTTTAACAGACACTGACCATACTCTTTGACCAAGCCGGAATGCATCCCTCCTCGTCTTGAAAGATTTGCAGTCGAGTAAGTCGGAGAAAACAAATAGGCCTAGCTTGGGTATTCTTCAAAAAGAAATACTGGGCTACCTATTTTCCCAAAGAAAAAACTACTGGGATGGTCATGTTGTTAGACGGGCCACAGAGACCGCACAACCCAGTTTATAGCCAGCTCCTCTGAATTACTACTAAAAAAAGTTGTGCAATTCTGTCGTTAATTGACTATACGTTGAAAATGATGTGGGCCCCAGATATCAGCAGGGTGAATTAGAGTAAAAACGAGGGGTGCATCTGAGTAGTAAAAGAGGCGCTTGCTTGTGTTCGGGAGTGGACCTGGTGGGTCCGTACTGTCATACTCACAACTACAGTCCTCTCCCGATTCACTAAGTTGATAGGGCCGGACAGCGGTGCGGCGGCGAGCGCACCAAGGCGGAGGATAAAGTGTTGTCGCCAATGTGCTGGGCTGGGTTGGACATTCTTATTGAAAAATAAAAATGGACTGGAACTATTTACGACGTTGACTATGATTTGCATGGGTCCGCTGGTTGCAGGAAGAAAATGGTGGGAGAAAGAAGACTGGTCGCTATCTTTGCCTAAGAATAATATCGACTGAATGTAACGACACTATCATAGGAAATAATATCCTCTTGTTAAATCGTGAATTTAAAGAACTAGTGCATGAACATTTAGCTTTATTTATTTATTTACTTATTTATGTTTAGGGGAACATGAGCATGTACTTGGGCCGGATTCATGTGAGAGCCTCCCGTCTAGTTAATTATGGGCTCCTCTATTGGGCCTTCATCAGTGGGATGCATGTTATCAACAAGTGGAAAATGTGTTCGGTACCAAAAATAGTATGCGCTACGTACGGTACGGCACACTAAAGGATCGGACCGTGCAACGACTTCCAAAACATTGTGTTTGTCATTCTAACAACACATTTATTCAACCAACGGATGAAATATACTACTTATTGTACATTGAAAATAGCAGCAACAACCAGGGCTGGTGGTGCAACAGAAGCAGTAAGCAGGCCAGAAGAGTAAAGACACACCTCTCTCTTCCAAACCAGACATCGGCCATCATTACAAAAGGGCTAACAAAAAAGAACAAGTGTATGCATCAAACTAAATAAAGATCCTACTACACCAAGTGTACGCATCTAACTAACTAGCTCAGTTAGACGTTACTATTTATTAAGCTGTGGAGATTGGCTGGCGGCTTGAACCAGATGGGTGCCTGACGGGGGAAACTCCAGCCAGCAGGTCAAAGTCTGATACTTGCGACCCTCTCTCCTACTTTGGGCTGCAGAGCGTGGTGGAACATATCAGGGTATGGTGCATGCAGAGACGCATGGTATGCTGTGTACACACATTTTTTCCTGATGAACGAAACCGCGCTGCCATCATGATCCTTGCTGTCAGTTATCTCCTGGTTAACCGGATAATTCGGTCCGAGAAACAGAGAGCGTGTACCAAGACTACTTACCAGCCTCCAGTCAAAAATTCCTGAAGGCCCAGAGAAGGATCCTGCTCAAATACCTTGCAGTGATTGTGATTGTATTCCGTGAAACAACGTGTCTGGTATGTGCGAACGATCATCAATCGTTCGCCGTCGTCTGATCGAGCCAGGAACCACCTGCAACTGCCATGCCGCTTTTCTTTGAAAGGTTCTGGGATTAGGAAGGGTAGGGACACCAGACGACCTACAACATCATATCAAGTTGGAGTCAAATAAAAAAGGGCTCTTAATGTAGTCAATCTTAAGAACAACATGTTATGAGCATGAATGTTTTTTCAGTAAATGTTGACAGTAATATAAGAAAGCCATCATGATATCATATGAAAGTAACATACTGCTGTAATAGCCATTTGTAGCGATGACTGGAGTAGGCCAGCAATACGTCTAGTCATAGAAGGAGTCGACAGTGTAAATGAAGCCCTTGTGTTCAATGTCATCAGAGAACCATAGAGGATGTATGATCCTACGATGGACGTGCAGATTTATCCACTTACCGCAGTGACCTATCAGATAGGCGAGACCGTAGTTGAAGAATGCAATTAGCCTAAAGTCTTTATAATTCGCAGATCTTGTGGGCACTTGGCAGATTACAACCTTGAGCAAATCAAACTTGGTATCATGTTGGCTACTGTAAGATTCCGAGTATTCTGGGTCGCGGTGCCAAAGCAGTGTAGTGTTAATCGAAGAAAGGGGGATCAATTGCCGGGTGTAGACCTCCACGAGCATCCAGCTATCGCGACCGTCGATGAGCACCATCCAAGACGTGTTCATGCCGACCTAGTACATACTGCTAATGTAGTTGAGCGTGATGGGGATCGGATCGTAGTCAAGGGGGTTGATGCTCGCCACCCTACGATCGTTATGCTACGGGACACGTCGTTCTAAAGATCAGGCGGCATCAGCAAGCAAGGAGTTGGCTTAAAAAGCTCCAGCCCGAGGGCTTTGAGTAAACGGTACAGCCCCGACGAGCACGTGGCAAGCGGCATGGTACTGAGATTGTCCACACGCGAAACAATGAGCTTGATTACCTCTGTGGGGAGCGAATTCCGGCCACTCTTTCGGTGGACGCTGCTCGGTTCTGCCATTGTTAGTGCTTGGGATTCCGACGAGGGGGGAGGCGCCTTAGCGGGGATGGAAATTGGACGAGATTATGTGTGGACAAAGATGGAGAAGCGAATATGTGCTATGGGAAGTGGACAGGTGATGATGACTACAACACGGCGCTTGACTTACGAGACACATACCAGCAGCGTAGGGTCATATCGATGCCAGACAACTTGCTTGAGTGATCACAGTACAGTTACTCCCTACAGTACCTATTACTATGCCCTAACTTGCTTGAGTAGAGTAGTAGTGGAGTAGGACTGGAGGAGTAATATAATCTAATCTAAAATAGTTGCAAAGTTCAATGCCCGAACGTGGAACGACTACGAACCGCGACACAGTTACAGTACGTGTGTAAGGGTGGCGGTTTTGTCAAAAACTATGGCTTAAAAACAGGCCACTGTTGGATGGCAATCGAACCATTATGTGGGATTTGCCAGTATTCAGCTCGTGGCGAACAATCGCCAGATATCATTACTAAAAAAGGGTTAAAACACCCGGGGCTATAACTTGCACCGGCTGACCACTAACAATGATACTAACAAAGTTGTAAAATGGCCAAAGACCATGTCTACGTGGTGTTTGGAATTATATGCAGAAAAATTAGCAAGATGCCCGTGCATTGAACGGAACATCAAGATGCATTTTTTTACAAAACACCTGTTGTGATTGACCCGTGCAGGAGTAATCCCATGTGTAAAAACTAATGATATCTTGATAATTTTATCGGAAAATGGTATGTCGACCATTTCATCGAAATAATGATATCTCTAGAAAGATGATAGATAAGGTGAGCAGGAGTGGGGCATGGTGGTGACTGGTGGTCGGACTGGGCGGAGGCATGGGGATGGACGGCGTCGGCAGCGACCACCATGCCAGATTGTTCCAGAGACTTCCTTTTTTAATTGCTCATCAATGAGGTTGTGGGAGATAAGGATGAATGAGGCAAGGCCTTATCTATAAATTTGGAGAGAGGTGCAGGATCTTTTATAAAATTGTCATTGTTTGCTTTCTATCCATCAGATATAGGTCGGACAGTCTATATTATAAGATGGAAGGCACACCATCATCACCAACTCGATTTTTTCTCTACTCCTACTCCTATAAAAGACTCAGTTGGTGATGATGGTGTGTCTGCCATCCGCCATTTCTGACCATTAGATCTGCATCTAACGACTGTAATGTAAGTTGTGGCCTTTTGCAACAATTCCCACTTCTCTGCTCCAGTTTACACAAAACCCCTTAGTATCTTGAAACCAACCACATTCCTCCTTTACTTCATCAAAACAACCCAAAGAATATATTTGGAGTGAAACATAAGATATTTTTAGTGATATGTATATCAAAACTAAACTATTTTCTTTCAAATTTATGATTATGTTTTATTCTACTTTGGATCTATTGCAATGGACGGGCTCATTGTTATAAAGGTTTATGTCTTGCATTGTCCGCAATGAACACATAGTGTACTGGTCCGGGCCGGATACTCGCAGCGATGACCCGAGTTTGAATTTTGTCCTAAACTTTAGCTTTTTATATTATTTTTAATATATACTTCTTTCTCTACTGTACTGGCAGTGGAACCCAAAGAGTACTTAGAATAAAAGATTAAGGATGGATTTGTTTCGTTTTAACTTTCTGTACGAATCTATAGCCAGCCTGCAAGTCATGTACACTATACTGACAGTGGAACCCACAGAGTACTTAGAATACAAGATTAAGGATGGATTAACTTTTTATAGAGGGAGAATCATACACGCAATTAACTCAAATGGATAGGACGTGACTGTATTATTCTCCAACGGCAACCGGAAAATTTTCTCCCGCGAGCCAGATTAGGTTTCTCGGTTTGCATGCAGGTTTAACGGAGGGTGTTTGATGGAGGCAAGGAGGCGTGTTCAGCTGGGCGTGCAGTGGACGGTGCAGTACTATTTGATTTTACAGCTACAACTAGTATATTATAAAAAAACAAAGAAGAGTAGTAGAGATAGAGATAAGAGTAGAGACTAGGGAGGAACACCATCTACTGCTTCGTGGGATACTCCTGTGCTCCATTCGGCGGCCGCAACGTCCCCTACAGCCACTCCCTCCTGGGCTCCATTCGGCGGGCGCTATTGAAATTTGGGGAGAGCACTCTCGCGACTGCTGGCAGCGATGACTTCTTCCCCGACCTCGGCAACCTCTTGTTCAACGACATGGGCGACAACCTAAACGCCAACGGTGCTGCTCCCGTTGCACCGTATGTGTTTCTGTCCTTCATGTTCGAAATCGTGGTAGAATTCATGTTTCTAGTCTGCGTCCTAGGTTTGATATGTTTATCTACTATGCTAGTCCACATGATTAGTTTAATCTGTATTATAGTCGGCATGATTTATTTTGTGCTTATTCGGACTAAATCTCGTAGTAACTTGCTCATATATTCAACTGGCGGAACGTCCCCTACAGCCACTCCCGTTTCTTGGACGGCATGGTCGATGCCTCCAAGGAGCCCTTCGTCCACTGCTATGAGTGCCCGATGCCGTTTTGGGGCTCGTCGGCGGACATCATGCATCACCTCACAAAGGCGTGCGGTGATCACTACTGCCCCTTGGCGAAGAACATCAAGTACGAGACATACTACCCGTTCACCGTGCCAGAGTCGCTGGAGGATCATCGCCGTCTGCTAGTCTCGGAGGAGGACGGCAGCGTCTTCCTCTTGATCGTGGGCCCCGGCGAGGCCTGCGCAGGCCGCCACCCCGTCTCTGTAGTGTGCGTCAGGGGTGACGCCGCTGACGCTGACACTGACACGAGGCCGATGTACGGGTGCGTGCTCACTATTACTACCCCTCATAGGTACGTGGGAGGCGACACTGGCTACGTCAAGCTGACTAGGACTGTGCCGAGCTAGGACCTTCCCGCCGATGTGGACATGGAAGAAGCATGGCATGATTTGACCCCCAACAATGTGCACGGGGACCACAAGGAGGTTCACCTGGAGATATGCATTACCAAGTTAAATGTTGATCATTAGTCTTCACTCAATGTAATCCGTTGTCTAAGCATGTGGAGACTTCCATGCATGATACTATTGCTCTATTGGAGTATCACGCATGAATAAAAGTGTATCCATTTATGGTTTAGTCTAGAATCTTCCATGTATGATATTTTTACTACAGTACTGGTGAAAGACTTATGATGAACCATTTCTTACATCTCCTCTGCCCCCTTCCAAGTCATCCTGATTTAATGCCTCCGCCTAGGTGTATAAGGGCACGGTTAATACTTAATAGTATAGCCAACAGTTGACTATAAGAAAGTGCCATGTCATGTGTAGCCAACATGTATAACAATCGATACTCAAAAACTAATTCTTAAAGATCATTTATTGCAAAGCACAATAAGTGTTATTTCTTCACAAGTTTTGGATGCAGGTTGAACAGTTGAACGCTTTTATTTGCAAAAGATACCTTTTTTTATCTATTTCACCCGGATGTTTGTGAGCTCTAGAGATGAAATAATATCCAAAGAAACCTATCGATACCCGTTACACATGAGATGACCCCCACTTCCTTTGTCAAAATAAACAACTCCCCGATCAATGCATTTCACTGTTTCGTGCAACACACGGGCACCTTACTATAGATTGGTACGACCAAAAATTGAACTAACATTATATATAGTACGATAAATGTTGATGCATGTCACCTAAAATTACATCATTGAAAACTATGTTCAAATATGAATCCAACGATATAGTTTTTGTTGACATGCACTAACATTTTGTTAGTTAAATCTTCGGTCAAATTCAATGGGGGACTAATAAACCACAACCGATGTAGTACTAGTATAGAGGGCGGCGCTGCACGCGAGTCTCACCCCGCTTGTGGCGTGGTAGTAAAGCCGTCATATCACAAAACCCAACCACTCCTAGTAATAAGTGGCCTGGTAAAATAAATGGACAAGCAACCATCACATCCCTCCATCTTTTTCGCAGTTCATCTCTCTGCATTTACTTTCTCTGGATCATCTCGCACACTCGATCCCTAGTTACTACTCCTAGGGCCAGTTCTTTTGGCGGCTTAAAAATAAGTCGTCTCTTCCCTGGCTTTTCCCATAAGACTAGTCACAGTGGAGAGTAACATTAAAGGCGCCTCACTCATTTATTTGGGCCTCTAAACTACTACTAGTACCTCCGTCCTGGTTTATTCATCACCATTGTAATTTGTGCTAAATTTTGACCAAATATTTAACTGATAAAATGTTAGTGCATGTGACATGCACTAACATTTCATGAGTTAAATTTATGATCAAAATTTGACACAGATTACAATGGGGACCAATAAACCAGGATGGAGGTAGTAGTTATGGGATTACTAATCTAGAAGCCTAAAAGAACTGGCCCCTGGTACTCCTACTACTAGTAGTACTCAAGTTGGAATTCCAATTCCAATATATTCAACATATTGTGATCATATTCTTGTGAGGAAAAATCCCTCTTACCAATGGTGATCACTTCCTGGATCACCACCGTACCAACCTCAAAATCTTTAACCATGAATATCTCGTAATCCTTCCGGCGATCACAACCTCGATCCATACTAGTTCTAAAACAATGATCCTTCCGGCGATCACAACCACGACCCATACTATGTCTAAAACAATGATCCTTCTGGCAATCACAACCACGACCCATACTAGGTCTAAAACAATGATCCTTCCGGCGATCACAACCACGACCAACACTTGGTCCTGTCCAACCCGATGGCCTTCCCGCCATCCTCAACAGTGCAGAGTTCAGGACATAGTGTGCAAGTTTTATTAAATGTTGACCCATGGTGTGACCTACTTTCGAGCGTGTCCATAACCATGGACTCGGCTATCGATAGATTAATACACTCTGCAGAGGTAGCGCACTGTACCCACACCACGGAACCCATGGCCTCGTACTCCCATTCGGGTGGACCAACGGCATTCCGACGAAACCACTCCATTGTCATGACACTCTCTCGGCCACTCCGACCCACTCCCAACTGGGCTAGTCCTGGGTGGCCCCGTGTCTACCAAAGACCCAACGACCACCGTTGTGGCCAAAATGTCCCTAACAGGGACCGTCCCTCACGGGGACCGGTACCAAAAATCTCGACAACGGGCACACAAGGTTATGTCTGCTTACCGGGCCAGGGTACCGCACACCCATAACCTTCCCTAGTTGGAGGCACCGACCAGAGGCATGACAACGGACCGAATAAAGGCCTTCCCATACAGGAAAATGTGGTTGCACTAGGAAAAACTCGATTTAGTGGCACCATGACCCGGTCAACGATATATTTAAGTTGTATTATTATCAGGTTCAACTTAAATTGAAACTAACTGGTGTCATAGTATGCCATGAAGTGCAACAATAACATATGCATCACATATTAACGGAAAAGACTGAGTCAACTATATCCACATTAAGCATAACCATTAACAACTCTTGACACTCCTCTGGTCAAGATTAACCTCACATTAAATAGAATCTTTTCTAACAAGTTTTATCATTTTTCTCATGCAAGAAAAATAACTTCAATTAATTACTTATATCCATAACCATATTATTTCTTCCTTAGCAAAAATTAATTCTAGTCTCTTTATCAACTTAGTTAGCTCTAAACTTTCTGTAACACAAGCATATTAACTTGAACAAGCACTTAACAGAATATAAATAACACAATAATGATCTATATGCATGGATTAAATCATTCATTCAAGTAGGAAAATCACAAATATTGCAATGGCACCATGAAAATACTGATGTGGCTTGCCTTAGTGCCGATGAGGTTCACAAGCCTCCTGGTGATCCTCAAGACAAGCTTCACTACTCTGAAAACAATTACAAACACAAAAAGAAATCATCAAGAACCCTTCTGAAAATCACCATAAAATCTAGACAGCAGGTAAAAATCCCATTTTTGGTGAGCTGCTAGATTTCTTTGCAAAGAACACAATGCAAAAAAATCAATCATTTGGACTTATGGTTGAAAAGTTATAGTTGTTTGAAGCTCTCTAGATAAATATGAATTTGAATTTAAATAACCAGACTGGAGGGGGGTGACGTCGAAGGCGTAAAGCCTCGGGGCACCACCACTCATACCGCTTCACACGCATACTGAGTGGCTGACTAGCGGGCCCCGCTAGTCAGGTGCGAGGGAGAGGGGGAAAGAAACAGGGGACAGCGCGGCTTCGCCGAAGCAAATGCCAGCGACAAGGGCTCCTTGGCCAAAACGAGAGGGAGGGATCAAGAGAGGAGACGAAGGCGCACCTGCCCGTACCTGTAGAGTAGCTAGGGATGGTCGGACGGCGTCGGAATCTTCCTCTCTAGCGGAGATAGGAAGCAGAGCTCGCCGGAGACGAAGACGACGGCGAGCAGAGGCGACTCCAGGGGCTCCAACCAGGCGGAACGGCGCCACCACAGAGTGGCGGAGGCCCTGGAAGGGTTGCCCAGGCCTGGGAGGGGCCGGAGCTACGGGGACGACCTGAGGGGATCGCCGGCGAGCTCGAGCTCGGGGATGGCGGCCTGCCCGACCGGGCTACAGCTTTCTACTAGGTTATGGAGTGTGTGGGAGTGGTGGATGATGCTCGAGGAGGCTGGGGAAGGGCTTTATTTATAGCCGAGCGTCGAGGGGGGTTCGGGCTCCACCGGTGGACACCTGGACACGGTGCCCGGTGACGAGCGACGTCAGTGAGAGAGGGATAAGGATACGGAGCTCACGCGGGGACTATGGGCGAACGGGGACTGGGGTGACGACGAGCACAATGCGCAACGCGCTGTTTCGTTGGCTAGACTGTGCCCGTGCTTGCTGCGGTGAGCTCCGGCGTCGGCGAGTGCCATGGGAGAGTTAAGGGGGCTAGGATGATGATGGTGGCGAGGTTTGGCACGCTTAGGTAGGCAGGGAAGCGAGCACGCGATCAACAGAGGCTCGGGCGTGTCGCAGAGCGCGTCGGTCGCATGCCAGCACGCTTGGACGAACGCGGTCACCGCGTGAACTCTGATCTCATGCCGACCTAAGCCCACACTTCATGTCTGGCATGTTGTTCATGGTAGTTTTGAATGTTACCACGCTTTGGTTTGGATCCAGACGCAGTAGAAGGGATTTTACAAGCCTAGTAAGTTTCTGACCAGTAATTTTGAGAGGTTACTGAGGTCAAACGGCTGGGAGTTGGGAGCTGAGCTTTGGAGGTAGCAATCATCTACTAAGGTGATGATGCAAAAGGAAAATCAGCCCCAAAGGAGCAAGTAAAATGGTAGTTGCTGTAGAAACTACCATTTCTGTCCAGAACAGAAAACATTTTCTGTAGCAAAAATATTCCAAAAATTCATGCAATATTTTGCTCAGGAAGGTGACCTAGGGTTCCAAGATTATTTGTGAATTTTCTCAGATTTTTATGGCCAAGAAAAATTGGGGTTGCTTTGGAGCACATTGATCTAGCTAGGGTTTAAGAGAGGGAAATGAATATGTTTCATTAAGGAAAAATATTCCAAATATTATTTGAGGTGAACCAGAGTGGAAATGATGGTTAGAGAGGGAAATGGGACACTTGGGTGAAAGCCAAGGGGTACCCAATTGTTTAAGTCCATATGAAAGGATTCAAAAACTCCAAATTTCAAAATCAATCCACTGAAAATCAAGCAAATAAAGGAGGGCAAAAACTAGGCTGTCACAGGAGCACACCGCATCTCTTTCTTCACATGGGACTGTGATGATCCCGATTCTTGCCGGCATCTGGAGGACATTGTAGCCATGATGGGTCACCGCCATGAACTTGGCCAGGGCTGGGTACCCGAGGATGGCGTTGTATGGCAGGTGGATGTGCGCGACATCAAAGTCGATGAGATCGGTGCGGTAGTTGTTGCGCGTGCCGAAGGTGACAGGGAGGCGGACCTGCCCTATCGGTGTGGTGGAACCGTCGGTCACTCCTGAGAAAGGCTTGGTAGGCTGAAGCTATCGAATATGGGGTTCCGGCAAACCCTTAAGGTTCGAACACTCGGGTGCGCGTGAAGTCTTTCCCTCCTACCAATCCGCGCCCTAGCTCACTAAGATCTAGCGGACGAACTCGACGTACTCGCAACACAGAAAGACACGAGGTTTATACTGGTTCGGGCCACCATTGTGGTGTAATACCCTACTCCAGTGTGGTGGTGGTGGATTGCCTCTAGGGCTGATGATGAACAGTACAAGGGAAGAACAGCCTCCGGAGGTTGAGGTGTTCTTGTGAGTAGGCTCTCGCTCGGGTTGGATCGAGCTAAGGCGAGATGATGTCTCTCAGATCCGATCCCCCCTACTATGGTGGCTAGCTCTACTTATATAGGCCCTGGTCCTCTTCCCAAATATCAAGCGGGAAGGGAGCCAACAATGGCGAGCTAATTTGAAGGGGGGGAGCTAGTACAAGCTATCCTGACAAAACTGGTCTTCGCCTGCCAAAGGCTCTGGTGGTGACGCCGTCTTGGGCTCCACGATGACCTCCGTCTTGCCGTCCTCCTGGTGTTGGTCTCGTTGCACCAATATAGAAACCTTTGCCTGATGCCTCGGTACTCTTCGCCTGCGCTAGCCTCCTTAGCACCAAAGAGGGAACAAGGACGCTGCGCGCGCTGGCGCCCGCCTGGTGTCCTGCGTCATGGCTCGCGTCACGAGGGCCCCGTGAGGTTTGCCCCGCCTTGATATCTCCCCTCCTCGCGAGCCTGCCCGGCTAGGCTACTCGAGAGGAGGCCTTGCGACATCCGCCTCACGAGGCTTGGACCCTCGTGAGGGTCTTGGATGCTTTGCTGGTGAAGATGGGTCGTACAGCCTACTGGCTCAGCCATGCCGTGGGTCGCAGGCAGGCAAGTCTGGGGACCCCCATTCCCAGGACGCCGACAGTAGCCCCCGGGCCCAAGGTGCGCTTGGGCTTGGCCTCGCGGCGAAGCCAAGGGCCAAGTACGGAGCGCAGCGGGCCCCAAAAGCATGTGGCCTCAATTGACGCATGGTGGACGATTGGACGTGGGCGTCTCCGCTTCCCCATGTTTCCTCGGCAACTGATCGACTTGTCAGGTCCCCGCGACATGCAAGGAAAACCATCATTACCTGCGATCGTGGGAGACGCCGGTTGGCCTTCCCTTGCTATAAATGGGGAGGGGGCGTAGCCCCCATTGCCCATCTCTTCCTTGCTTGCTTGCTCCTTCCTCCTTGCTCCATCAGTGACACCCATGGCACCACGAAGGAAGTTCTCCGCCGCCGAGAAGGGGAAAGCCCCTCACGAGGGACCCGGCTCCCCGGCGCCCAAGCGCGGCCGCAGCCGCCCGCGTAAACATGCCGCGACCCCCGCTGTGGCCCATTGTCGAGGCAAGGCCACGGCACGCGGAGTGGGTCATCCCAGCCATGGCGGTCCAGTTGACGAGGGGAGGCGTGCCATGGTGGAGCAGCCTCCTCGTCCGCGCTTCCACACGGCGGAGGTGTCACCGGAGTTTGTCATCTGGTTAGAGAACCCAGCTGGCAACTGGCTCCAACTCCCGCGCTTCTTCGCCGGCGAACTGCCGGCCTCTGGTCCAAGCGGACTCTAGCTGCAGGCAGATGGCTGCTGCAACAAGGCCTCTTGGGTTGCGGTCGAGACTTCCGCTGCGGGCAACATAGCCCTGGCCCACGGCTGGCAGACATTCGCCCACGCGCGCGGCCTGGGCAAGCGGTGCACCCTCCCACTACAAAAAAAAGACACATCCGTGACATTTTGGGCCGAACAAAATTTGTTTTGTCATACATATGACACTTCTATGACGATAATTGTGACAAAACCCGGTATCATCATAGATGTGGTGGGCTCCTACTTCTATGACAAAAAATCATGACAAAATAGGCTTTTTGTCCTGGGCGGGCTGGAGACGCAGCTGCATGACATTCTTTGGGCCGTCCATGACAGAAAAAACCGTGGTAGAAGCGAGGGGGAGGAAAATTTCGGGGAGTTCCCGGTTACGGTGGGAGGTCGGGGGCCGAGCGATGTGCGTTTCTCTCATACATGTACGCGCGTGTGTGTGAGGCGTTGGCTCTAACTGAACCCGAGCGAGGCGTTGGGCTCTAACTGAACCCGAGCGATTGCACTGCAGGCTACGCGTTACTGAACCCGAGCGATCGATCGATGGCTGTTAACTGAACCCGATCGAGCGATTCCTTTGCTACTGCTGCTAACTGAAGTCGATCGATGGGATGAACAGTGAGCGTTGCGGGGGGTGGATGAACAGTGAGTGGTGGCGTTGCCTCTGGATGAACAGGACCCCGTGGTGTGGTGGAGGGCTGGATGAAATGTAGACGGTGGAGGGGTGCCCGTGGAGGGGTGGATGAACAGGACCCCGTGGTGTGGAGGGCAGGATGAACAG
>NC_041384.1:393859026-393876577 GCF_002162155.2 Triticum dicoccoides
GCCACACCCCTCCCGATCAACAGGACCCCCGTTTCGACCGTAGGAGGTCCGTTTCCTCCGTTTTGCGGTACGCCACACCCCTCCCGATCAACAGGACCCCCGTTTCGACTGTAGGAGGTCCGTTTCCTCCGTTGTGCGGTACGCCAGGACTCATTTCCATCGTCTCTTCCATCCAAGCCCTCCTGATGAACACGACCACGCATTCCGTTCCGACCCATGAACACGACGACGACGCTGTTTCTCCGTTCCGACCCAGCCATGTACATGAGCCCTCGCCGTACGTATGCGCGAGTAGGCGTTCGAGACCCCGCCCGTACGTACACATACGTGGCCGTATTTTCTTTCTTGCACCCTGGCCGTTGTACGTACGTGTACATGCTACGTGTGCGCCTCTACTACGACACGTGCGCGCCTCTACATCGACCAGTATGTACATACACGTTCGCGACCAGAATGTCAACGCTACGTACGCTTCGACCAAGTGGGTCCCGACTGTCACACACTTCCTTGCCTGCGGAGATGTAGCTGGTGGGTCCCAGCAGTCAGGGGGCGAATCATTTTTTTTTGCCCGGACGCACTTCCTTGCGTGCGAAGATGTAGCTGGTGGGTCCCAGCAGTCGAGGGGCTGGTGGGTCCCAGCTGTCAGGGGGGCGAATCGTTTTGGTTTTTTTTTCCGGACGCACTTCCTTGCGTGCGAAGATGTAGCTGGTGGGTCCCAGCAGTCAGGGGGGCGAATCGTTTTTTTGCCCGGACGCACTTCCTTGCGTGTGAAGGTGTAGCTGGTGGGTCCCAGCAGTCAGGGGGGAAACATTTTTTTCGCGAAATACGGTGGCCCGTCCGGTGGGTCCCTGCTGTCAGGTGGAGGAATCATTATTTTCCGCGTAATAAGGAGGCACTTCCTTGCTGCCGCCGTGGACCCAGCTGTCAGCCTCTCCACGTACAGTCCATGTCTGATGGAAGTCGTTCCTTGACCATGTTGACCACGCCGTGCCGTGAGCACCAGGGCGGTGGACGACGGCAAGGCCTAGGAAGGGGACGACGGGGAGCCAGGGAAGACGCGGCAGTGGAAGCCCGCGCGCGCGGAGAGGAGTATGAGGGTTCACTGGTTCGGCTACGGTGTGACGCTGTCGTCGCCACAGGGCCTAGCCAGCGGTGGGAATAGTAGGGGGTGTTGAGGCCTCCGCGGCAGCACAGCCGGCCACGGGAGGCAGGAGCATGCGGCACGACCGACGCTGCTTTGGGCGGCTGGAGCAAGAAGACTAGAGGTTGAAGAAGCACTACGGCCGTTGGATGGACATCGTATGGTCAATGTAGCTAGAATCGTTCATATTGACTAAGTTGACAAAGCCCTCGTCCCCGTGAACTTAGTAGGCCCACAAGTCAGCCTCCCACCAAGGTGGGTCCCAGCTAGCCGGGGGAGTATTCATTTTTTTGTGCGTAATAAGGAGGCACTTCCGGTGGGTCCGAGCTGACAGCGGGGGGAACGTTTTTTTGCGAAATACGGTGGCCCGTCCGGTGGATCCCAGCAGTCAGGGGGAAATGATTTTTTTCACAAAATACTAGTGGCCCGTCCGGTGGATCCCTGTTGTCAGGTGGAGGAATAATTATTTTTTACGTAATAAGGAGGCACTTCCTTGCTGCGGCCGTGGACCCAGCTGTCAGCCTCTCCACGTACAGTCCACGTCCGATGGAAGCCGTTCCTTGACCATGTTGACCACGCCACGCCGAGCGCACTAGGGCTATATATAATAATTTATATATAGCACATGGAAACTTCTTATGCAAATTATTGCAGTCGTTTTTTTTGGTTGGCCAGGGCCAATTTCGCATATTTCTGTGGATTCCAAACTATTTTTAATACCGAAATGTCCAGCCAGATTTAAAGTACTTTGAAGATATATTTAAATTAGGTTAATGCCCAGTGAAATAGGAATCTGGAAATGTGATAAAATTCAGAAATTATAAAGTAATTGCCAAATTGTCATCTATTTTTATATTTACAACCCATTTCATATTACTTTCAAGATTTGCAGGCGTCTTGAAAGAGTTGCAGCCCATCAGGGCATAGAAAAATAAGTAGGCCTGGATTGGGTATTCTTCAGAAAAAATAAACTGGGCTCATTTTCACAAAGAAAAAATAGCTGGGCTGGTCACATGGTGAACATAAAATATAAGCCTGGGCTAGATGGGCCACAGCCCAGTTCAAACCCTGCTCCGTCTCAACAATACCAAACAAAAAAATACTGCTCGAGTAGCTACGTCCCAGGTGTCAGTCGATCTTGTGCTGGTCTCTTGTCTATTGACTATATACGCTCAAAATGTCGTGGGCCCCAGATGTCAGGAAAACACTAGGAGGAAGCATTTTATTTTTCCATACGTTGACGTGGTGGGCCCCTACTGTCATCCTCTCCATGTACTTCTGCCGATTCCTATTGTTTGTTGACCATGTTGACAAGGTGAGAGGGCGGCGCCGCAGCGAGCGCACCAAAGCGCGCGGAGGACGCCGGCATTAACGATTTAGGAGACGGTGGGGCGGCAATGCGTGCGCTGAGGCGCAGCCAGCCGTGGGAGGCGGAAGCAGGCGGCCCTACCGGCGCTGGTTTGGTCTTGGCGGCTGGATGAAGACAGGACTGAAGAAACACGACAGACTGTAAAAGCGGCAGGAGTACTTAACAACCTTAACTGAAACCAGCAGGGGCACTTAACAACCAAAGCTGAAAGCAGTATGAGTACTTATATAGGTTCAACCATACATAGCACGCCTCGAACAGTGCTACTTTGCCTACAGTTAACCAAGGGTGAGGCCGCCAAGGCCCAGGCGCCACCCCGCGCATCCACAACCTTCTGAAAGCGGCTTCATCTCGCAGCGTGGTCAATAAATAGGATATTCGCTTTAGAGCCATGGAAAAGCATGAACATAATCTTCTGTCCTATTCTCCAAGATGGACGGGCCTTCATTATTTGAGACCACCCATGAATAAGTATCTTTTCAACTCCAAGGGGAATTGAGTAGGTCGGCATATACATCATGTTGTGACCAAGTGCAAGTCTGACCCGACCATGGTCAGGCATCTGTATAGGAACAATAGAACTCGGCAGTTCCTGTTTCAAGAAGATCACAGTTGTAAAACTGTGTATAAGCAATAGTTTATGAACAACATATATAACAGAAAACAGCTCGTACCATAAGTTTCTCGACACAGTTGGACCTGTTCAACGAGTGCAGCAGTGGCACACATTTCCCACCTGGCCTTCCACCATTGAAACGCCCCACAAGGACCTCAAGACGATCAATAAAGTGTAGGAACTTGTGGATGTCGATCCAGTCAACTTCAGTGCCATTAGTAACAGCCGAGTTATTACAGACTAACAAACGAGCAGACTGCTTAACTCTGAAAAAACCTACACGTGCCACCAATTATAAGAAAATATTAGTTAGAAGTAGCATCTTCGTGAGAGATTCGTTGCTACTTCTAAAGTTAAATTGTGATTAGTTAGACAGAATAGGTGGATTAAGAAGTAATCGAGGCAACAAGCAAGAACCAGATACAAAACTAACATGGATGAACAATTGGAATGATGTCGGGGTGGAAGATCGCAGTGAAGATGAGACCAGGTTCTGCTATTTCCATCAACATTCGTGCGCCAACTTTCAGTCCGTAACACTTGAGAAAGTTTATCCAAGTTCGGCCATAAAAAAGCAGTGATCTTCTTGGTTCATGAACCCAACTCGGAACTTATATCCAGGGCTTGTCTTCACTGTGACCATTAAACTAGTGTATTCAGTTGTGGCAAGGCCGAGCATCTTGAGTACATGTGTTCTGGCAGAGCAAATAATACACTACAGGAAAAATAATATGAGAACACAACATGTTCAAAAAAACCCACCCTCCCGGATAGAAAAGAGGATTCTAGGAACATACTGTGCGCGTTTCAAAATATTGTGTTAGGATGAGAAGAAACAAGTGTGGCGTCTCGCCGAGGGCGCAAAAACCTGTAGGGTACTCGCACTTTGGGCACTGCAAATGAAACACACTAGATTCAGTAGGAAGAAAATGCATCAACGGCGGCGGCTGCCATCCTAGGATTACCTGCGACCAAGGGACTTGGGTTTATCGGGGATGGATTAAGTATTCGTACCTGGTTCTCCATGAGAAAACCCTATGCAATCACCGAGAGGGGGTTTTCTCTGAACAAGCAGACGAGGGAGAAGGGGATTCAGGCCCAGTGAAATATTGCCGCTTCGTCCGTCCAGCTTACTGCTAAAGCTGGAAAGGGGGGGTTGTGATTTGATGGCTCATTGGGCATTACTGTGGCACTACGACCGGGGTGTGTCTACCGTGAAGTTGTGCACTCTAATTTGTGCATATGGCACGTGGACTCCGTTGCCGGTTGCCCCACATATCAGCGAAAGGAAGTAGAAAGACAGGAGTAACTAGTTACACATAAATATATCTTTTGACAGAGAGATACTCCCTCTGTAAAGAAATATACAAATCTTTTATATCACAGGCTCACCTTGCCGAGAAATATACTCCCTCTGCAACGCACGGGCATTATGGGGGTTCAGCTTTTTTCATGGGGGTTCAGCTAAGAATATAATACTCAGATAGGCTCACGGTTCTGGACTTTGGGCCGCAGGCCGACCCTGCATGTTTGGGGGCCCATGTGTTCTACCTCAGTGCTTTTCATATTGCAAGCGATCGGTACGGCACTGGTTTTAGATGCTGTCGCAAGGCGAATACACAAAATTGAATAAAGCACGGCAGTTGTTGGAATGAAATCGAACGACAGTTCCTAACCAGCAATCAGAGTTGCAATTCTATCAACGATATACCATGTGATAAATAATACTGTCGTACTACTTATACACACAGGACACTTGTTTCACCATGCCAGATTATTACATCAAAATCTCTCGGAGGATAGATCAGTTCGGCAGTTGCGTGCTGCTAATTTCAAAGTTGATTTGGACCAACTCTCCTTGCCGAGAAAGTTCGATTTTGACATCATCCCCTACCGCAAGATATGATTTAGATTTGAACCTTGACCATCCTTTAGCATCAATCATCATGCGACCATCCTTTGTACTTACGGTATATTGAGCAGGTTCATTCACACCAAGGCTGCGCATGGTAAGAGAAACTTGGCCATGGTCGCCCGGATTGTTGAATGACTCCCTCGTTGCTCTAGGAATTCTCTGTTTGCAAACAAGAAGACATACCCAAACAGTTAGATCAACACAGTGAAGCATGTGAAACAACATGGAAAGAAAAAAGAATGAAGCACTTGGGCGGCCAATGCTTACCAAGAAGGTGGACATGTCGGTTTTTGTAAGGACTTCGGTATATGAAGTGAGAACTGCAGCCCAGTCTGTTGCCGGTGCAACTGCACGGGCCGGAGCAGATGCAAGTGCAAGTGTTGGTGCAGGTGCCGAAGCCGCTGCTGCTACCGGAGATGGTGCTCCTGGTAGAGCTGGTGCCCGTGTCGGAGCAGGTGCCGATGTCAATGCCCGATCCTCCGGTAGATCAGACTGATCCGCTGACGCGGTCGGTGCCCAATCCTCAGCTGGATCAGACTGAGCTGCTGCCACTGTCAATGCTAGAGCAACTGTCGGTGCTCGATCTGTGCGAGACAGCGGCGATCGTGTCTGGTCTGCTATGATCAGCTTTCTAACTTGACTAGGATCCGTGACCGTGATCCAGTTTTCTTCTTCGTTTCTTTTAAACGCGAGAAGGACTAATTGTGGCGTTTTTGTTAAACCAAACTGCAGTTCATCATAGGGATTCAGCTTGTACTCAGACAACAGACTGATCCAATTTTTTCCAGTAATATAAGTGATGGACAGTGCCTTCGTTACTGACACGACATAAGAAGTGAAACCTGCCAAAGTAGCCATCGTAGAGCAAACCAAATGGTTTATTCTATGATGAATGTCACATGGCAAAACCTGCATCGTCAAATTGCAGGAAAAGAAAGAAAACATGACATTAAATCAATAAGATTTAGACAGTAAATCAATAAGATTTACTTGATGTGACACGAGTGAATCCTTACCAGGAAATCACTATGTTGAAGTACTAAACAGAAGATTGATTGTCCAACTACGCGTGGCATGCAGGGGCCCTGCCTACTCCCACAAGCAGGACAGTCCAAAGGTCGTGACAAATCGTATGGACCGAACATCCATGGGACTGGAAATCCTGGTGGGTGCGATAAACCCTGAAATGCATACAGATATTGGAGTGTAACCATAATTGATAAACCGTCCTCACAAAAAATATGATTTGGATACTTCAAAATATACAGACTGAATTGAGTGGACAGACATTAACACAGACCGTTCTTAGGACTGGCCACACACCAAAAGCGGTAGTACTAATAAACAATACAGGGTTCACAAAAACAAATCAAGTACTAAACAATAGTACTTACTACAGACAAGCAAAGTTGCACTAACTAAACTCTGCAGACTATTTCTTGCCACCGACCTACAGGATGAACCCCGCATAACTGACTAGGCCATGGACTTCGTGTGAGATGTCTACATGCACCATCACCATCTTGTCAACCTTGGAGAACCTAACAGAGTGGTCTTTCCACTCGTAAACATGATGATGAAGACATGCCGCATCAGATTTGTTGGGAAGCTTTACAAGAACCACACCCTTCGTAATCGAAGGCACAGCCAGGAAATTATTGTGGTCAAGTACAGCCTCGAGAACACGCCTGACAACAATGCTACAGGAAAATACTAGTTCAGGACACGTGGCGACAAGGACACAACAGCTGGATAGTTCAGTAGTAGAACTCATCATCAGGTCTTCCAGTTCACACAGCATGACTTTGAGAACTTCATCTCCACCGCGGACCTGGTTCTAATTCAAACAGAAACCATATTTTATTACTACCTCCGTTCAGAAATATAAGATGATTTTCGATATTATACTCCATATATGACTACATATACGCACAGAAATGAGTGAACAAAGACACTAGAACATGTCTTCAAAGGCATGAGGGCAGAGGGATTACATGCAAAATCCATAACACAAGTTACTGAGGCAAATATACCCTCTTAAAAGGTAGCATTGATGTTCATAAAGTACTCCCTCCGTCCCAAAATTCTTGTCTTAGATTTGTCTAGATACGGATGTATCAAGTCACATTTTAGTATTAGATACATCCATATCTAGACAAATCTAAGACAAGAAATTTGGGACAGAGTGAGTAGTTGAAAGTTGTAACACCCCGGATATGATTTTCCCAAATATGTAATCCAACTCTTGCCGTTTCTGATGTTAAGTTATTTTATTTTCTCGGGTTTGGGTTTTTGTCTCTGTGTGTTGTTGTCGTTGTCATGCATCTCATATCATATCATCATGTGCATTGCATTTGCATACGTGTTCATCTCATGCATTCGAGCATTTTCCCCGTTGTCCGTTTTGCATTCTGGCGCTTCGTTCTCCTCCGGTTGGCATTTCTACCTTTCTTTCGTGTGTGGGGATTAAACATTTCCGGATTGGACCGAGACTTGCCAGGAGGCCTTGGTTTACTACCGGTAGACCGCCTGTCAAGTTTCGTACCATTTGGACCTCGTTTGATACTCCAACGTTAACCGAGGGACCGAATAGGCCTCGTGTGTGTTGCAGCCCAACACCCCTCCATTTTGGCCCAAAACCCACCAAAACCCTCTCCATCATCTAGAGCGTTCGATCACGATCGCGTGGCCGAAAACCGCACCTCATTTGGACTCTCCTAGCTCACTCTATGCCTATAAATAGACCCCCTCCAAAAATCCGGATCTCCTTCTCCCCCGAAACCCTAAAATCATCCCTCTCCGCACCGGACGTGTCCGTCCGCCACCGGACACGCCGCGCGCGGCCACTGGCAGAGCGCCACGTGGCGCCACCAGCGCCTCCACCGCCGCGGCCCGCCCGGCCCGCAGAAGGCCCTCCCGGGCCCGTTCCTCCGCCGCCCGCGCCCGGCTCCGTCTTCCCCCGAGCGCCACCCGCGCCCGAAGCAGCGCCGCCGCGCGCCATAGCCGGTACCTCACCGCCCCGCCGCCGTGGTCGCTGTCGCCTACCTCCGCTGGCCGCCCGCTCCGGCGAGCTTCCCCGCCTCCCTTGTGCCGCGCCGCCCGGATCCCGCCGCCGTTCGCCTCCTCTCCGTCCTCGTCCTCCTCCGGCCGGCCACCGCGGCCACGAACTCCGGCCACCTCGTCCACCGGCGTACAGGAACTCCGGCGCCGGCCAACCTCGATCTGCGTGACGCCGGATCTGGATCTGAGACTTGGCCCGGTTGACTTTTTATCCTCGAAACCCTAATATTTTTCCCTTGTTCATCGCATCGTAACTGTGCATCTGTAGCTCCGTTTTGGGCATATAGCATATAAAAATGTTCGTCTCAGAGAGTACATCATTTCATCTCATTGCATCATTTTCATTTGAGTTCATCTTGATGCCAGAAATGCTGTTGGAAGAGTGCTATTTGAGATAATTGTCAGATCTGCTGCTCCAATTAGATATTTGTCATTTTTGCCATGATTATTGTGTGCATGATATGCCCCTGAGCTCTTCATAGGTTTTGTTATATGTTTTGCCATCTATCCAGAGGTGCAACCCATGTATTTTTGTGGTGTGTGTGGTGACTAGCACAAGCTTGCAAAGTGGAGCATTCATTAATGCTGATTTCAGGGACTTAGCATTTCCACTAAGTCCTTGGACTGTTTATCTCAATATGCCATATGTTCTTGTTGTTTCCTAGTGATCCGTGCCTCTTTTGAGGATGATTAGTATGGATGTTTTGTTAATCTTGTAGTGATCTATCCATCGATGTCTTTCTTTGCAATTATGGAGCACCCTAGCTTGAGTCAATCAAGCTCTACTTTTGCTATTTCATGAATCTGGGCAGATTGTCTACTTGTTAGCGATTTTGCCGAGGATGTTGTAGTTGATCCGTGCATGCTATGTTATTGTTCTTGCCATGTATAGCTTGTATAATATGTATTATTGATGGGTGCATGCTTAGATTGTCATGACATGCTCTGTAGTGAGTTCATAGAGCTCGTAAACATGCCTACTTGATATCTGATTTTGCATGCTCCAGTTTTCACTAAGTTTGAGAACTGATTATGTTTTTGCCATGTTCACATGCTTGCAAATGTATTTTTTGATCCCTTTTGGCTCAAGGTCACTAAGGGACTTTTATTAAGCTCTTTGAGTAGCTCCATTCAATGCTTTAACTTGCCATGTTGAGGTCCTGTAGCATATAGTTTTCATGCTCCAAAGTGTGCTACCTGATCTGAAATTCCAGACAAGTGTTAATTTCACTAAGTCTGAAATCTGTTCACCAAATGCATTTTTGCCATGCTTGTTTGAACCTGTTAATGGATGAATTAGCCGTAGATCAGTGTTCCTCTTTCGTTAAGCATCATGAATGGATCCCTGCCATGTATTTTGATGCCATGTTTGGGTGATGTAGCATGTTCATCTTGTTGCATTTAGATGGCTACTTGCTGTTAATCGCGGAACGTGGTCATATTTGAATTGCTTGCCATTTCCAAACCGTGACTCTGATTCCGGCGTTCTTTATATCGTTTTCAAGCGATTTCATCTCACCTTTCCAGTGGCACACTTGGATTCCCAAGTTGAGGCCAGGTTCATTCATTCCTTGTCAAATCTTACATATGCATCGCATATCGCATCTCGCATAGCATACCATGATTGCATCGTGTTGTTTGAGTTGGCATGTGGTTGATTGTGTCCTTGTTGCTTGTTTGTCTTGTTTGGGTAGAGCCGGGAGACGAGTTCGCTAACGAGGAGCCCGTTGAGTTTGCTTCCGAGGATCCAGTCAACTCTGACAGCTTTGCAGGCAAGATGATCATACCCTCGAAATCACTACTATCTTTGCTTTGCTAGATGCTCGCTCTTTTGCTATGCCTATGCTATGATGCCTACCACTTGCTTATCATGCCTCCCAAATTGTCATGTCAAACCTCTAACCCACCATGTCCTAGCAAACCGTTGATTGGCTATGTTACCGCTTTACTCAGCCCCTCTTATAGCGTTGCTAGTTGCAGGTGAAGATTGGAGACCGTTCCTTGTTGGAACATTATTTACTTGTTGGGATATCATTATATTATCTGGTTATCTTAATGCATCTATATACTTGGTAAAGGGTGGAAGGCTCGGCCTCTCGCCTAGTGTTTTGTTCCACTCTTGCCGCCCTAGTTTCCGTCATATCGGTGTTATGTTCCCGGATTTTTGCGTTCCTTACGCGGTTGGGTGATAATGGGAACCCCTTGATAGTTCGACTTAATTAAAGCTTTTCCAGCAATGCCCAACCTTGGTTTTACCATTTGCCACCTAGCCCCTTTTTCCCTTGGGTTTCCGGAGCCCGAGGGTCATCTTATTTTAAACCCCCCCTCCCCCCCGGCCAGTGCTCCTCTGAGTGTTGGTCCACCTCGTCAGCCGCCGGTGGCCCCCAGGGGCAACTCTGGGCTGGCCTACCGGAAGTTTAGACAATCTGAGTGTGCCCTGAGAACGAGATATGTGAAGCTCCTATCGGGAATTTTCGGCACATTCGGGCGGTGTTGCTGGATTTGTTTTAACTTGTCGAAGTGTCTTGTAGAACCGGGATACCGAGTCTGATCAGAATGTCTCGGGAGAAGGTCTATTCCTTCGTTGACCGTGAGAGCTTGTCATGGGCTAAGTTGGGACTCCCCTGCAGGGATTTGAACTTCCGAAAGCCGTGCCCGCGGTTATGGGTAGATGGGAATTTGTTAATGTCCGGTTGTAGATAACTTGAACCTTAACTTATTTTAAAATGAATCAACAGTGTGAGTTACCGTGATGGTCTCTTCTCGGCGGAGTCCGGGAAGTGAACACGGTGTTGGAGTAATGCTTGCCGCAGGATGTTCTCTAGTTACTCGTTCGCGCTTTGCCCTCTCTTCTCGCTCTCTTTTGCGAACAGGTTAGCCACCAGATATGCTAGTCGCTTGCCGCAGCTCCACATATATTTTACCTTGCCTTACCTATAAGCTTAAATAGTCTTGATCGCGAGGGTGCGAGATTGTTAAGTCCCTGTGGCTCACAGATTACTTCCAAACCAGATGCAGGGCCTGATGACTCCGTTCCAGATGACGCGCTTGAGCTCAAATGGGAGTTCGACGAGGACTCACGCCGTTACTATGTGTCTTTCCCTGATGATCAGTAGTGGTGCCCAGTTGGGGCGATCGGGACCGTGTCGCATGTTGGGTTTATCTTTTATTTTGGCGCCGTAGTCGGGCCATGAGTGTTTGATTGATGTAATGCTATTTATGTACTTTGATTGACGTGGCGAGTGTAAGCCAACTATGTATCTCCCCTTTTATTATCTATATTACATGGGATGTTGTGAAGATTGCCTAACTTGCGACATTGCTTTCAATGCGGTTATGCCTCTAAGTCGTGCCTCGACACGTGGGAGATATAGCCGCATCGAGGGTGTTACAAGTTGGTAATCAGAGCCTTCCCCGACCTTAGGAGCCCCCATTGCTTGATCGTTTTTAGCGACCGAGTTGAGTCTAGTAAAATATTTTGAGTCACTTAGGAATTATATATCGAAGGGTTTAGGAATTCTTTTACTCCCCAGTCTCCTCATCGCTCTGGTAAGTCATCCTGACGTAGAGTTTTGACTCTTCTCTTCTCAAATTTCACTAAAAAAAATTTAGGATCACGCGGGTATCTTGGAATCGTTCCGATGGTTTTGTGACGAGAACATTGTTCTTGGTGCCTCCTGTCTTTAGGGGTTGTGGCAGTGTCCCGAGGAGTTGAGCTCCGAGGTGTTATCGTCACAATTTTATCGTTGCAGTTCTGGAATACCTGAGTTTAGTATGCCGACATCGAAAATCTCTTTTATGCAGTTCGTTGGTGAGATAACCTCGACACCACCCAGTACTGGGGCGGGAGTTCGGGAGTATCGCCATAACTTGTATTACGGATGCTTTTCGAAGGTTGAGGTAGATGGTTTCCGAAGTTTTTCTCGGTTATGTGTTGAAGGATGGATATAGCTGGATGTAGGAATTGCTAGATTTGGGTGAGATATTATGCTTCCCCTGTATCCCAAACACCTGATTGCATAACCGGAAAGGTTCGAGAGTTTCATATGTGGGAATTCTTGTAGCTCTAGTTCTTCTTCCACGGATATTTGGTTTGAGATTGGGATTTCTTACCGAGTATTCGTTCTTGATCCGTACCTTGTTGATTTATTTCTCTGCCTAAATTCTAAGTGGCTTCTCAATTTATGGATATGTGACCATTTCAAGTGGAATGCATTCATTCTTATGTTCAGATGTGAAGACTATATGTTGCAATTTCAACCTGTTTGATTCAGCTTCATTTTATTTGTCAATGTGCTAACGGTTGTCACCCTCTTCAGGATGGCTCCCGCTAAAGCACCAACCAGAATCAGAATCAGGATCCGCCACCACCTCCACCTCCTCCGGAGGCATGGAAAGCTGTGATGGCCGCAACCAATGCAAACACACAGTTTATCATGCAAATTCTTCAAGAGCGCAATCAAGCGAACCAAGGCAACCAAGGCAACCAAGGCAACAATCAGAATCACTTTGCTACACTCAACCAGTTCCTTGCTAACGGGCCAAAAACTTTCAGCAATTGTATTGAGGCAACTGATGCTGACGATTGGCTCGTGGATCTGTGCAAGCATTTTGAGTGCAGTAACGTCAGGCCTGAGGACTTTGTCAAGTTCGCTTCCTTCCAACTCAAAGACCAAGCTGCAGAATGGTTCCAGCAGTACAAGGATTCCAGAGGAGGCCGTGTGATTACCTGGGATGAATTCCGTCAAGACTTCAAAGCTCATCATATTCCTCAGAGCGTGGTTGAGAGCAAGCGTGAGGAATTCCGCAACCTGAAGCAAGGCTCTTTGTCTGTCTATGACTACAACAAGTTGTTTCAGAAGCTCGCCTGCTTTGCTAAGCAGGACGTCCCTGACGAGAAGAGCATGATATACCAGTTCAGGGGTGGTCTCAGAGAAGAAATTCAGCTAGCTCTTGTTCTCTTTGAGCCCTTGAGGTACGATGAGTTCTACAACATGGCATTGAAGCAAGAGACTGCTCAACTGAGGTGTGATGCTTCCAAGAAGCGAGTCAGAGATGCTACTCCTTCTTCCTCTACTCAAGTGGCCAAGCAGCAGAAGTATTGGCTTCCTCCTCCTCCGTTCCGTCAGCCGTATCAGTAGAAGAGCAAAGGTGGCAGTGTATCTTCCCACCCACCCAACCCTGGCTTTCAGAACAAGCCTTCGTCTCAAGCTCCAAGATCGAGTGCTCCGTATTACGGTCCGCTTTCAGAGGTCACGTGCAACAAGTGCCAACAGAAGGGTCACTATGCCAACAAATGCTTCAATCAGAGGCGTCTTCCTCCTCCTCCTCCTGTGAGATCGGCAAGTACAGTTGTGGTCAAGCATAACCCCAAGTAAGCCAAGGTTAACATGGTGAATGCAGCTCAGGTAGAGGACTCGTCAGATGTCATCATGGGTAACCTTCCTGTTAACGATGTTCCTGCAAAAGTTCTTTTTGACACTGGTGCATCGCATTGTTTCATCTCGAGACCTTTTGCATCTAAACATGGGTGGTATTCTCAAGTTATGCATAAACCGTTAGCAGTTGTCTCTCCGAGTAGTTGTTTGCTCGCTAACTACGAGGTTCTGGATATTTCTATCTTAATGGGTGATTTCAAGTTTCTGGCTTCTCCAATGATCCTTGGTAACTCGGATATTGATCTTATTCTCGGGATGGATTGGCTTTCTAAGCACAAGGCTCAGCTTGATTGTGCAGCCAAGCAGATCCAATTGACTCATTCGTCTGAGGATGTAATTGTCTTTGCTGCTCGGGATAATACAATCCGTCTGTTTTCCCTCAATGAGAAGGGTGAATTGGATGCTATCTCGCAGATTTCAGTCGTTTGCGAGTATCAAGACGTCTTTCCAGAAGAGCTTCCAGGAATGCCTCCACACCGGCCAGTTGAATTCATCATCGATCTTGAGCCTGGCACGGAACCAGTGTGCAAGCGTCCTTACAAGCTTGGACCTGAAGAGTTGAAGGAGCTGAAGAAGCAACTCGATATTCAAGAGAGAATGGGTCTCATCCGACCTAGTTCTTCTCCGTGGGGTTGTGGTGTTCTTTTTGTGAAGAAGAAGGATGGAACAGACCGACTTTGTGTTGATTACCGTCCATTGAACAAGAAGACCGTCAAGAACAAATACCCACTTCCCAACATCAACAAGCAGTTTGAACAACTCAAAGGTGCCCAAGTATTCTCCAAGCTTGATCTTCGTATGGGTTATCATCAGATTCGAATCCGTGAGCAAGATATTCCCAAGACGGCTTTCAAGACAAGCTTTGGTTCATATGAATACACTGTCATGTCTTTTGGCCTCGTCAACGCTCCTCCGACTTTCTCTCGCATGATGAACTTCATCTTCAACGCCTACACCAATGACTTCATTTTGGTCTATCTCGACGACATTCTGGTCTTTTCGAAGAACAAGGAAGATCATGCCAAGCACTTGCGTTTGGTACTCGATAAGCACAGTGAACACAAGTTCTACGGCAAGTTCTCCAAGTACGAATTTTGGCTCGATGAGGTTCTTTATCTTGGTCATATCATCTCTGCCAAGGGCATTGCGGTGAATCCTGAGAAGGTGTCTGCAATTGTGAATTGGGAACCACCTCAGAACGTGAAGCAACTCCGTAGCTTTCTCGGTCTCGCAAGCTACTGTCGAAGATTCGTTGAAAACTTTTCTAAGATCGCGAAGCCTCTCTCAAATCTTCTCCAGAAGCACGTCAAGTACGTTTGGTCTCCGGAGTGTGACATTGCTTTCAAAACTTTGAAAGAGAAATTGGTCACTGCTCTAGTTCTGACTCCTCCTGATGAATCCAAACCGTACGAGGTCTTTTGCGATGCCTCTCTCCAAGGTCTCGGCGCAGTGTTGATGCAAGAGAAGAAAGTTGTGGCTTATACCTCTCGCCAGTTGAAGCCCAACGAGAAGAACTACCCCACTCATGACCTTGAGTTGGTGGCAGTTGTGCATGCTCTTTTGACTTGGAGACATCTCTTATTGGGAAGAAAAGTGGACATTTTCACTGACCACAAGAGTCTCAAGTACATCTTCACTCAGCCTAATCTCAACCTCAGGCAAACTCGATGGGTCGAAATGATTCAAGAGTATAATCCGAGTATCGAGTATACTCCAGGCAAGGCCAATGTGATTGCTGACGCATTGAGCAGAAAGGCTTACTGCAACAGTCTGATTCTCAAGCCTTATCAACACGAGCTTTGTGAAGCTTTCCGCAAACTTAATCTGCAAGTTGTTCCTCAAGGTTTCCTCGCCAACCTTCAAGTATCTCCTACCTTGGAAGACCAGATTCGCCAAGCCCAGCTTCTTGATGCTATGGTGAAAAAGGTGAAGATTGGGATTGCCAAGAGTCAACCCAAGTACAAGTGCTACCGCCTTGATGACAAGGATACTCTCTTCTTCGAGGATCGTATTGTTGTGCCCAAAGGTGACCTCCATAAAGTGATCATGAACGAGGCTCACAATTCTCTCCTCTCCATCCACCCTGGAAGCACGAAGATGTATCAGGACCTCAAGCAGGCTTATTGGTGGACTCGAATGAAGCGCGAGATAGCTCAGTTCGTGAATGAATGTGATGTCTGCAGAAGAGTGAAGGCAGAACACCAAAGGCCAGCTGGTCTCCTCCAACCTCTTGCCATTCCAGAATGGAAGTTTGACCACATTGAGATGGACTTTGTGACTGGGTTTCCAAAGTCCAAACGTGGCAATGATGCTATATTCGTTGTCATCGACAAACTCACTAAAGTGGCTCACTTTCTACTTATCAAAGAGTCAATCACTGCAGCTCAATTGGCGGAGCTCTATACCTCTCGAATTGTCTCTCTGCACGGCATTCCACAAGTGATCTCTTCAGACCGTGGCAGCATCTTTACCTCCAAGTTTTGGGATTCTTTTTAGAAGGCAATGGGCACCAACATCCGCTTCAACACAGCTTTCCATCCTCAAACTAGCGGTCAAGTCGAGCATGTCAACCAGATTCTTGAAGATATGCTCAGGGCTTGTGTGATCTCCTTCGGCATGAACTGGGAGGATTGTCTTCCATATGCTGAATTCTCCTACAACAACAGTTTTCAAGCAAGTTCGGGCAAGGCCCCATTTGAAATTCTGTATGGTAGGAAGTGCCGTACCCCTCTCAACTGGTCTGAAACCGGTGAACGTCAACTTCTGGGAAATGACTTAATCACAGAGGCAGAGGAAATGTGCAAAGTCATTCGAGATAACCTCAAAGCAGCCCAATCCCGCCAGAAGAGCTACTATGATAGTAAGCACCGTGATTTGGCTTTCGAGATCGGAGGTCATGTTTACCTCCGCGTCTCTCCAATGAAAGGTACTCGTCGCTTCGGTATCAAAGGGAAGCTTGCCCCCAGATACGTGGGACCTTTCAAGATCATCAGCAAGAGAGGCGATCTCGCCTATCAACTCGAGGTTCCTTCAAACTTCGCAAATGTGCATGACGTGTTCCATGTCTCTCAGCTTCGAAAGTGCTTCAAGACTCCTGACTGCACCGTCAACTTCGAGGACATCGAGCTCCAAGAAGATCTCTCTTATCGTGAGCACCCCATTGCTATTCTTGAAGAGACTGAACGCAAGACTCGCAACAAGTCAATCAAATTCCTCAAAGTCAAGTGGTCACACCATTTCGACCGTGAAGCTACCTGGGAACGCGAGGATCACCTCCGTTCTGAGTACCCGGCGTTCTTTCAGTCCTAGATCTCGGGACGAGATCCTTTTGTAGTGGAGGAGTGTTGTAACACCCCGGATATAATTTTCCCAAATATGTAATCCAACTCTTGCCATTTCCGGTGTTAAGTTATTTTATTTTCTCGGGTTTGGGTTTTTGTCTCCGTGTGTTGTTGTCATTGTCATGCATCTCATATCATATCATCATGTGCATTGCATTTGCATACGTGTTCATCTCATGCATTCGAGCATTTTCCCCGTTGTCCGTTTTGCATTCCGGCGCTTCGTTCTCCTCCGGTGGGCATTTCTACCTTTCTTTTGTGTGTGGGGATTAAACATTTCCGGATTGGACCGAGACTTGCCAGACGGCCTTGGTTTACTACCGGTAGACCGCCTGTCAAGTTTCGTACCATTTGGACTTCGTTTGATACTCCAACGGTTAACCGAGGGACCGAAAAGGCCTCATGTGTGCTGCAGCCCAACACCCCTCCATTTTGGCCCAAAACCCTCTCCATCATCTAGGGCGTTCGATCGCGATCGCGTGGCCGAAAACCGCACCTCATTTGGACTCTCCTACCTCACTCTATGCCTATAAATAGACCCCCTCCAAAAATCCGGATCTCCTTCTCCCCCAAAACCCTAAAATCATCCCTCTCCGCACCGGACGTGTCCGTCCGCCGCCGGACACGCCGCGCCGCCGCGCGCGGCCACTGGCAGAGCGCCACGTGGCGCC
>NC_041384.1:393877125-393948122 GCF_002162155.2 Triticum dicoccoides
CGGGAGGCCCTCCCGGGCCCGTTCCTCCGCCGCCCGCGCCCGGGTCCGTCTTCCCCCAAGCGCCGCTCGTGCCCAAAGCAGCGCCGCCGCACGCCATCACCGGTACCTCGGCGCCCCGCCGCCGTGGTCGCTGTCGCCTACCTCCGCCGGCCACCCGCTCCGGCGAGCTTCCTCGCCTCCCTTGCGCCGCGCCGCCCGGATCCCGCCGCCGTCCGCCTCCTCTCCGTCCTCGTCCTCCTCCGGCCGGCCACCGCGGCCACGAACTCCGGCCACCTCGTCCACCAGCGTACAGGAACTCCGGCGCCGGCCAACCTCGATCTGCGTGACGCCGGATCTGGATCTGATACTTGGCTCGGTTGACTTTTTATCCCCGAAACCCGAATATTTTGCCCTTGTTCATCACATCGTAACTGTCTGTAGCTCCGTTTTGGGCATATAGCATATAAAAATGTTCATCTCAGAGAGTACATCATTTCATCTCATTGCATCATTTTCATTTGAGTTCATCTTGATGCCAGAAATGCTGTTGGAAGAGTGCTATTTGAGATAATTGTCAGATCTGCTGCTCCAATTAGATATTTGTCACTTTTGCCATGATTATTGTGTGCATGATATGCCCATGAGCTCTTCATAGGTTTTGTTATATGTTTTGCCATCTATCCAGAGGTGCAACCCATGTATTTTTATGGTGTGTGTGGTGACTAGCACAAGCTTGCAAAGTGGAGCATTCGTTAATGCTGATTTCAGGGACTTAGCATTTCCACTAAGTCCTTGGACTGTTTATCTCAATATGCCATATGTTCTTGTTGTTTCCTAGTGATCCGTGCCTCTTTTGAGGATGATCAGTAGGGATGTTTTGTTAATCTTGTAGTGCTCTATCCATGTCTTTGTTTGCAATTATGGAGCACCCTAGCTTGAGTCAATCGAGCTCTACTTTTGCTATTTCGTGAATCTGGGCAGATTGTCTACTTGTTAGCAATTTTGCCGAGGATGTTGTAGTTCATCCGTGCATGCTATGTTATTGTTCTTGCCATGTATAGCTTGTATAATATGTATTCTTGATGGGTGCACGCTTAGATTGTCATGACATGCTCTGTAGTGAGTGCATACAGCTCGTAAACATGCCTACTTGTTATCTGATTTTGCATGCTCTAGTTTTCACTAAGTCTGAGAATTGATTATGTTTTTGCCATGTTCACATGCTTGCAAATGTATTTTCTGATCCCTTTTGGCTCAAGGTCACTAAGGGACTTTTATTAAGCTCTTTGAGTAGCTCCATTCCATGCTTTAACTTGCCATGTTGAGGTCCTGTTGCATATAGTTTTCATGCTCCAAAGTGTGCTACCTGATCTGAAATTCCAGACAAGTGTTAATTTCACTAAGTCTGAAATCTGTTCACCAAATGCATTTTTGCCATGCTTGTTTGAACCTGTTAATGGATGAATTAGTCGTAGATCAGTGTTCCTCTTTTGTTAAGAATCATGAATGGATCCCTGCCATGTATTTTGATGCCATGTTTGGGTGACGTAGCATGTTCATCTTGTTGCATTTAGATGGCTACTTGCTGTTAATCGCAGAACGTGGTCATATTTGAATTGCTTGCCATTTCCAAACCGTGACTCCGATTCCGGCGTTCTTTATATCGTTTTCAAGCGATTTCATCTCACCTTTCCAGTGGCACACTTGGATTCCCAAGTTGAGGCCAGGTTCATTCATTCCTTGTCAAATCTTGCATATGCATCGCATATCGCATCCCGCATAGCATACCATGATTGCATCATGTTGTTTGAGTTGGCACGTGGTTGATTGTGTCCTTGTTGCTTGTTTGTCTTATTTGGGTAGAGCCGGGAGACGAGTTCGCTAATGAGGAGCCCATTGAGTTTGCTTCCGAGGATCCAGTCAACTCTGACAACTTTGCAGGCAAGATGATCATACCCTCGAAATCACTACTATCTTTGCTTTGCTAGATGCTCGCTCTTTTGCTATGCCTATGCTACGATGCCTACCACTTGCTTATCATGCCTCCCAAATTGCCATGTCAAACCTCTAACCCACCATGTCCTAGCAAACCGTTGATTGGCTATGTTACCGCTTTGCTCAGCCCCTCTTATAGCGTTGCTAGTTGCAGGTGAAGATTGGAGACCGTTCCTTATTGGAACATTATTCACTTGTTGGGATATCATTATATTACCTGGTTATCTTAATGCATCTATATACTTGGTAAAGGGTGGAAGGCTCGGCCTCTCGCCTAGTGTTTTGTTCCACTCTTGTCGCCCTAGTTTCCGTCATATCGGTGTTATGTTCCCGGATTTTTGCGTTCCTTACGCAGTTGGGTGATAATGGGAACCCCTTGATAGTTCACCTTAATTAAAGCTTTTCCAGCAATGCCCAACCTTGGTTTTACCATTTGCCACCTAGCCCCTTTTTCCCTTGGGTTTCTGGAGCCCGAGGGTCATCTTATTTTAACCCCCCCCCCCCCGGGCCAGTGCTCCTCTGAGTGTTGGTCCACCTCGTCAGCCGCCGGTGGACACCAAGGGCAACTCTGGGCTGGCCTACCGGAAGTTTAGACAATCTGAGTGTGCCCTGAGAACGAGATATGTGCAGCTCCTATCGGGATTTGTCCGCACATTCGGGCGGTGTTGCTGGATTTGTTTTAACTTGTCGAAGTGTCTTGTAGAACCGGGATACCGAGTCTGATCGGAATGTCTCGGGAGAAGGTCTATTCCTTCGTTGACCGTGAGAGCTTGTCATGGGCTAAGTTGGGACTCCCCTGCAGGGATTTGAACTTCCGAAAGCCGTGCCCGCGGTTATGGGTAGATGGGAATTTGTTAATGTTCGGTTGTAGATAACTTGAACCTTAACTTATTTTAAAATGAATCAACAGTGTGAGTTACCGTGATGGTCTCTTCTCGCCGGAGTCCGGGAAGTGAACACGGTGTTGGAGTAATGCTTGCCGCAGGATGTTCTCTAGTTACTCGTTCGCGCTTTGCCCTCTCTTCTCGCTCTCTTTTGCGAACAGGTTAGCCACCAGATATGCTAGTCGCTTGCCGCAGCTCCACATATATTTTACCTTGCCTTACCTATAAGCTTAAATAGTCTTGATCGCGAGGGTGCGAGATTGCTGAGTCCCTGTGGCTCATAGATTACTTCCAAACCAGATGCAGAGCCTGATGACTCCGTTCCAGATGACGCGCTTGAGCTCAAGTGGGAGTTTGACGAGGACTCGCGCCGTTACTATGTGTCTTTCCCTGATGATCAGTAGTGGTGCCCAGTTGGGGCGATCGGGACCGTGTCGCATGTTGGGTTTATCTTTTATTTTGGCGCGTAGTCGGGCCATGAGTGTTTGATTGATGTAATGCTATTTATGTACTTGATTGACGTGGCGAGTGTAAGCCAACTATGTATCTCCCCTTTTATTATCTATATTACATGGGATGTTGTGAAGATTGCCTAACTTGCGACATTGCTTTCAATGCGGTTATGCCTCTAAGTCATGCCTCGACACGTGGGAGATATAGCCGCATCGAGGGTGTTACAAAAGTAATCTATAAGAAATCAGTGTCAACCTCTCGCATGTTTTGGTCAAAAGAGCAATTTAGAACCGTCATTTGGCACACAAAAATCACATGCAAGATCACCCAGAAAGTTGTACTACTAGTACTAGTACTGCGTGTTAGATGAAAAAACATGATCAAGGTCGAGAAAAAGATCGTCAATTACCTGGACTTGCTTAATGAGGGATCCCGGAGAGGGGGGCTTGGACAGGGCGATGGCTTTGAGCTTGTCTGCGGTAGTCTCGGCGGGGTGCTTGCGCTTCTTCGTACCATGAGCCTCGACGGTTTTGGCCGGAGCCATAGACATCACTTCGGCCGGTGCTCCAGCGTCCATCAAGAAACTTTCAAATAGAAATAAAAGAAAAGAAACCATAATCACAAACCCAAAAGAAGAAAAGAGAGGGAGTTATAGGATCAGTCTCGGGGTTGCAAGACCGGGCCTTGGCCAGAATCAACACCATTGATGCGCTCACCTTTCCTTCTTTGGGAGAGAAGAACAATGGCAGAAGCAGGTCGGGGTTTTCTTGAAGAAATGAGGAACAAGATGAGGCAGAAGCGAGGGTTGGGCAGAGAGGAAGCTGAGAGAGAAGAGTAAAATGATGGTTGCTTCGTCCGTCCAACTTACTGCTAGAAAGGAGGGGTTTTGTGATTTGACGGCTCATTGGGCATTACTGCGGCGCTTCGATCGGGGTAGTCTACCGTCACTCTACTACGGAGTAATTTAGTGCATGGCTGGGGGACCCCGATGCTGGCTGTCCCACACGTCGGCGAAAGTGAGTAATTTAGTGCATGGCTGGAGGAGGATCCACACGGTAGAGCGTGTCCACTGTTTTTCAAAAGAAAAAATGATTACAGCAAGCGTTTCCACTCTTATGACGGAGGAGTGCGAAACACGGCAGCCACTTGAACATACACGGTGCTCCTACTACTAGGCATGTGCAGTGGTTCATACGTTAGTACTACACAATCTTGTTGCTAGTGTAGTAAGATATGACGATAACAAATGATGTTGTGCGCATGTCAACTACTCCTATATGTAACAAATACACGAAGAGGAAACAACTATATTGAGATGAGAATGCAACCGAACACACCCACACGCTTTGTGCTACAGTGACTGATCTGCACCGTCTGAGTTTGATCCAACGGTCATGTTGCGCTGAGACATGGGCATGCCCATGCAGAGGGCGCCTAAACACCACCAAAGTCCCTCTGCTTCTTGAGGCGCACGATGTTGGTGATGCAGGGTGCAACCGCCCGCAGAGCCCGCTCCCGGTCGACGGGAGCCAGCTCGTCAAAGACGGCGTCCAATGGCACAAATGGATTTCGATGACGGAGCCCTGAAAGGATTCTCCCGGCAACGGCGACGGCAGCCCGCAACCCCTCCTTGTCCAGCTCAGCCCCCACCATCGTGCGGAGACGGCTCAACTCCTCGGAGATATAGGTGAATAAGGAGACTAGGTCAGGAAGCCGCAGCTCACTGAAGTCGACCGAGTGGTCGAACGGGTTTAGACCGACGGCCGGCATCGTCGCACTGACACGACGGTAGGCATCGCGCAGCCGCAACACGTGTGTGGCAACTTCGTTCACCAAGTGGTTGAGGCGATCCTGGACCTCGTCACGATCGGCCCGCTCGCGCTCCAGCCGGCTCCCCTGACGGCCTATCGTATCTCCCACTTTCTGCAGCAATGTCGCCGACGCCTCGAGCATCTTTGTGGTGGACGCCTGCCGCTTTTGAAGCTCCATGAACTCCTGCACATAATGGAGGAGCATGGAACTCCTCTCCTCCTTGAGCTCACGGAGCTCCACGTCCTTGGCCCTGAGCTCCGCATCCTTGGCATGGAGCTCCTGTGTCAGGAGCCTCACCTCGGACTCCGTGATCTGCTACGCCGCCATGGCACCAGGTAGAAGCAATGGGGAGAGGAAGCAAAGGGGGCGAAATGGCTGAAAGGCAATGCAATCTACAGGAAGGCAGAGGGAGCGGGGAATCTTTTGGTTTTCACCACGGTAAAACACCAGTCGACGACTTCTCACATCAGGGAGCGGTGGATTTTTACAGGCGGAGTCATCGTGACTAATTGCTGCCGCGCCTGCTCCCGTCAATCAAAAAATTAAAAATCCTGCCGCGCCTGCTCCCGTCAATCAAAAAAATAAAAATCCTGCCGCATCCAAACACCAGAGCAACGCCGTGGTGGATATTTATATTTACCTGCCAGCAAGTAGATAAAAAAGGGGTGAAAAAACAAATGTGGCGGCGGCCTAGCTAACGGTCAAACTAGCCCAACTAGCTAGCCATCGTGCTTCACTGATGTACTCGGGAAAGGTGGTCTTTCGTGATTTGACGACTCATTTACTTGCTTCGGCGCTACGACCGAGAAGGACCCAGAAAATGCGCGGTAGGGCGTCCCATGTCAGGAAGAATATATGCGTGCACCACCCGGCAGGACCCCGAAACCGCGCGGTAGGGTGTGCCACGTCTCGGCACGGAGGAAAAATGTGCGTGTAAAAATATATTGTATCAGACGTAGTACCTATGGTTCGACCTCGGGACCCAGCCAGTCGGTCGAAAACACCCCACTAGCCACACAGCTTCATCATGCAAACGTGGCACGGAGGATAGATGTGGTTAGCTCCGTCTCGACCAGCCACAACGTCTCTTGTTCTAGGCGATTCTTCTATTTTCCAAGCTTTTTTTAGTTGTAATAACACCACGGCAAGCTAGCGCCGCTCTTCGTGTGTGCCCGTGCAAAGGTTAGACGATGGAGAGAAGAGAGATTGAGATCATAGACCTGGGACCCACCAGTAAGTGAGACAACGGTCATGCACGTGTTGACGAGGCACTCCCTCTACTCTACTCAACGAAAGTACTGTATAAATAAAATCAAGTTATGAGACAAAGCCAACAACCGTTTGTTTTTTCAGGCTATCGACTTACACTTTGTAGTCCAAGTTGCCAGTTCGAATCTCGTCTTTCAGATTTGTTAGTTTTAGGTCCAAATTTGATTTATGACAAGAGGGGCCCCTGTGTGTTGTTCCGATATTTCAGTGCAGGATGGTTTTTTTTGAACAAACACTTTGCGCGGTTAGACAAGTAACGGCATGAGTTACACGTATTTTGCAAGTTTACGAACAAAAATGACAGCGGCATAGAATATCACATCCACCCCGCAGCTTAGATACTATGGTGATACGAGTTTTTACACCGTTAGAAGTGAGATCCAATGGCTTGGGAGTAGTCTTTGTAATTATGTGCAATTTCCAAACTCTCCAAAGGTTTTTTTGCAAATAAAACATTCAGGCCTCGTGTGTGCCGCTGCATCTTCGATCCAACGGCTCCCCGGTGCTCATATTAGGTGCTCCCCGTAGCTTAATTACCCGCTACGGTGATATGAGCATCTAGGTCGTATGATCAGTGATCAGATGGCACATGCGTAGTACTTGTACTTTCTACACATTTCCCAAACTCTATCAGCCGTATATTGCAAAAACATTCAAACCTCCTATTGTGGGCCGTTAGATCTCGGTGAACTCGTATCACCATAGAATCTACGGTGCGGGAGCACCTCATACTCTCCCGTGCGAGAAAACATAAGGTGCTATCGCAGCTTGGATGCTACGGTGATACGAGCTTGGAGATCGTTTGATCTGAGATCCAATGGCATCTGAGCAGTCTTTGTGCTTGTAAGCAGTGGCCGAACTCTTTTGGGGCTTTTCTGCAAAAAACCATTCGAACCACCGAGGAGGTGTTGGGTCACAAATCCAACGCCTCCGAAGAGCTTGTATCACCAAAGCATCTAAGGTGTGGTAGCACATGATATTCTTACATACAGGAGAATACGATGTCCTCCTTCATCTTAGATGATACGGTGATACGAGCTTCGAGGTCGTTGGATATGTGATCAAAGGGCATCTAAGTAGTTTTTGTACAAATTGTGTGCAATTCTCAAACTCATCAAGGTTTCCTGCAGAAATATTAAGACACATCATGTGAGCTGCTATATCTCAGATCTACAAGCTCCAAGCAACTCGTATCGGCATATAGCATCTAAGGTATGGGGGCACATGATATTCTCCCGGGGAGGAGGGGTGGGGGTGCACAACCAATCGGTGGCTAGGAGGGTGGGGACAAATATAATCTAAACAACCCTAAACAGAGCTCCACAATTTTATCTAAGGTCGAGGGGTTGACCCCCGACAATCATAGCTCCGCCTAAACAGAACATTTGCATGTACTGTAGTAATAGACTTAATATTCATGTTTCAGTTTCATGTTCATTTTAAATATTGAACTGAGGACCATGGATGTCTTACATTTTACTCCCTTTGTTCCCAAATATTAGTCTTTTTAGAGGCTTCAAATGGACTGGCACATACGGATGTATATAGACATATTTTAGAGTCTAGATTCACTCATTTTGCTCCATATGTAGTCACTTGTTGAACTCTCTAAAAGACTAATATTTAGGAATAGAAGGAGTATTTTTGAATTCGTGTCATACATGCATGGTTTGGGAAAATAGATGCACTATACTTATTGGATTGTTGTTGTGTTCGTGCGTGTCTGTGTGTGTGTGTGTGTGTGTGTGTGTGGTCATATGCTTGATACAAACAAAGTTTTCTCACCTCCATGTTGTTCATCTTTTAAATTTGAATTTGCATTGGAAAACTTACTAGGGATACCATGAAATGTGAAATCCACATTGAGATCACTATATCACAAACTCACTCTAATTCAACAACTCGTCATAAATCAATTACCACGTTGAGATTAGTATTTGCAAGGAAAATACGGGTATTGTAATACACATAGATTCATTCGGCAATTTAAAAGGTTCCTTTCGTATTCTCGAATGGTAGGACCCAACGGCGTACCAGCCAGACCTTGGCTCGTGTTGATCCTAAAAAAAGCGGGTTCGTGTCCTTCGGTGGCGTGTGTGGTACGCACATTAGGCAACCCCATTACCCCAACCAGTCGAGCCTTAGCGTTTCAAGTCGAAATATCTGGTGGCCAGAATTCCAGCCCTAGGAAATTCCCCTCATGTCCCCGGTCCATAATGACTACCGATGAACAATGGAGGGATGCTTTAGTAACTGGACAATGTTACCTACCGTGCCGAGCACGGTTCAATTCCCTTGGTCACCGCTCGTTAAGGTCACCCGTCAACTGCATTGCCTAGTACTACTACTACTACAACAGGATGAGCACGGAATTGAGCCCGTTTGTTCGTGCCTAGTACTTGAGTTAATATATCAGGCAATGCACTGGTACGAAGGGATTATCCTTTTACTCTGCATATATAACTTGTCTGAAGTCTAACTAAGCAAAATGTTTGACCAAATCCTTTCTGAAGAAATACAACAGGACAGATGTACGGCTTGAAAATTTATTGCATGATGGAGGTTATGATATTGTTTCGAATCCTGGATCTTAAATTTCTGAAAATCCAAAAGTGAGCATAAATTCTTGAAACTAAGCATGGTCACATGATATGGCACAAATATTACTTCGTAAGTTTTTTCTTCAATTTGAGACAAGCTACTTATGACAAGTTGCACAAATGAAGAGCCAAGGTATTTTGGAAGAAAGACCTATCACATTAAGGCGAACGCTTTCACTATTGAAACCGTGGGCGTTTACGTGCCGCCACGAGTCCCCGCTTCTCATCGGCAATCGGCAGGTGTCGTCCGAGCAAGCGTGTGAGTCGACGGGAGGCGTGCGAGCAGACTGTTGCGCCGGCTGTTAGGGAGGCTTGTGAGCAGACAGCTGTGTAGGCGAGCCCTTTGACCAGGCTCCGCCGCCCACCGTCGTCCCAACTGCTCCCACTTTTAATGTCGCCGGCGCCGTAGTTTAAAATCAACCCTGCACTACCTGGTACTCCCTCCTTTCCGGTTTATAGGGCTTATCTCAAAATATTAGTTTTTCCATTTTATAAGGCTGAATTTTGTTGTTTCCCATCACATGTTCAGATTCCAAGGTAAATTAAATCATTGCATGCAAGTATTAAGAGAAAATTGACCAATGCATGTAATTTATGCATGCATGCATGCATTGCAATTAATGCATTGGTAAACATATTTTTTTGAGAAAAACAAGAGCATTAATTGGGTGCTTTTGCAAACTACAAAAAGTATTCCACCACTCACCATCTACCTTGGTTGGTGAGATTTTTGAATTGAGCCTTATAAACCGGAAAGGAGGGAGTATCGCTACAATCCTCTCTCTTCCTCTCCGATTCTCCTGTCGTCTACCTCCAACTAGCCTGACCTAAACGTATGCCATGCCGCATCACGATGGTCTGCCCTTAGTGTTCCAGTTTCCTGAGGAAGACACCCAGCTGGAGTCTCAAGAACATAAGGCGCTTTGGGACGAGCTTGAACTGGCCTTGCGGGAAGACGTCGCGCCTGTCCCCGCTCCCGTTCCGGCTCCCGTTGCCCCGACTACGCCAGCGCCCATCCCCGTGGCATTGATGGGCTGGGAGCCGCACATTGTCGCCGAGCTTGATCCCACGGGGTTCCACGAGGTGCCCGCCGACTTTCACGCGCCCGTGCACCTGCCAGCGAATGCACTTGCGTGTGCACTGACGCGCACGCCCGTGCCGGTGCCCGTGCACCTGCGCCTGCGCGTGCACTGACGTGCGCGCCCGTACCGGTGCCCATGCACACGAATGTCTCCGCTGCGTCGTTGACAGCGCCTGTCCCCGCACGGGTGCCAGTGCCCCCCTTAGCGACATAGATGGCCGCCGTCGACCGCTTTCTTGCACCAACGCCAGTCGCCTCCTCCCGCCAGTCGACTCGCTCCGAAGTCCAGAACATTTTGGCCTTCCTTGAAGCTAGGCCAACGTCCAGGAGTACGCCAACAATGGCGCAAGACATCGCCGTCGCTGTCGGTCAGTGGCCCGACGACACACAGAGCACGGCAGAGGAGCCGCTTCCCACCGCGAGATGCCCCCGCCGCCACCGCATAATCTAAATTTGCCATGAAAAACGTTCGGATTGCCATGCTTAAAATCCGAATGTTTATCATTTCCGTTTATTTTATATCGATCATTGTATAATTTAAAGTCGGAGTCAGACTGAACGAAATGTATGGTTTGATCGATTGAATGTTCTGCTAGAGCCATATCAAATTAAATATAAAATGTCATCAAGCCACATGTATTCCTTGTCATCCAATGACCTAGACTGCTTCAATGTCGAGCGCTCAACACATTTAGCGTGCAGTTAATTTCATGCCAACAATAGTGCTAATCACATGACAACACGCAAATAGTATCCTAGTAGTTAATATCCGCATGCACTTAATATACATCCAAATTAACGTGCATTGCACGTACACACTGACTAGTGCTGCTAGTACGTGAAACTGGTGCCGTCACTTGTGGACGCGTCCAGATATGGTCAACGGCAACATCGCCCGCGAGTTCTTCATGTTTGCCCGTGCGTCTAAACGCAGAAGGGGAGGAGAGAGAGAAAGCACACATGGAACTCACCAGTAAGTGAAGACGTGTAGATATATTTTGTGCGTGGGAGGAAGCAAGGTCAACCGATCACATAGGGTCGTTGTGCGATCGAAAGAGTGAGACGGGTTGGAGAGAGTGACCTAGATAGACGATGTGCGTGAGAGAGTATACAATGTGAATAGGTCGAATTGGGCTCAAACATGGTGATATATCGTTTGTTGTGCTATTTTGTAGGTCATATGTTTGAATCCATCCAAAAGTTTTCTCACTACCATGGTGTTCATCATATACATATGCATTTGTATTAAAAAAGTAGCATGGAGACAGTGAAATGCGAAATCCAAGTTAGAATTGGAGATCGCTACGTGACACACACTCTAATTCAAATAACTAACTACGTGACACACACTCTAATTCAAATAACTAATTATGTGAGACACTCTCTAATACACGTTAGCGTGGGTACCGTTTTGATTTTTTTTCAAATAACTCCTCATTAATTAATTTATAGTACTCCCTCTGTTCACTTTTATAAGACCTTGATGACATTTCAGACAATGTGCAAAACAGTTCATTTTAAGTTGTTTGAAACGACTTACAAAGGTGAACGGGTGGAGTATCTCATTTCGAATGACTAATTGTTGCAAGGAAAACACGGGCATGGTAATACATACAGATTCGTTTGCAAATGAAAGAAGATTCGTTTGCATTCTCAAATGTAGGCGCACCAGGAAAACTAGGGTCGTGTCGTTGTGGACGCTGCTTCGGTGCCTTAAAGCAACTGCCTTTGCGTCACTGACATGTGGGCCAGCCACCTGTTGGGCCCATATGTCATGGACACAAAGGCGGGTGTCGTAAGGCACCGAAGCATAGTCATGTCGGGGTGGTCGCGTGTGTCGGACGGACGCGTAGCACCCAGCCACCCACCCCCCTCCCCCCCAAAAAAAGGATGACGACAATATAAGTTCGCGCTTCCATGTTTCGGATTGAAATATCCGGCGGCCCCAATTCCAGCCCTGCAAAATCTCTCTTCTCCACCATCCCCTTCCGCGCCCAGATTGCTCAAATCCCTAATTCGCCGCCAACCCTCGAATCGCCCCTCGTCTCGTCTCTTTCCCCACCGTTCCCCACCTCTGTGTCGGACGACGATGACGAAGACGACGGTCGCACTTCACCACCGCACCGGAGCTACCTCATCTACGCCCTCGTCCACCGCACCGGGTGGTCCACCGACAATGTCGGCCGCCGCAACCGACATGCCTCACAGACACCGAGTTCCACCGCATCAGGTGCGCTTCACCGACGCCGTCTCCTAGCTCACCGGGGCTACTTCATCGAGCACATCATCGCACCTCCGCCCCCCGAGGCCGTTGGGGCTTCACCAACGGTCTCGTCCACCGCATCGTAGTGCTCCGCTGCCACTCAAGATTTGCATCCGTTAGCGGCCAGCCAACGCCAGTGCATCACCCTCAATGGCTCTGAAGTGACCCACACTCTAGCTAGGCGAGCATGCCCAAATGCCAGCCCGAACTAGGTATCCACACATCACTCCCTTGTGCATTGTTCCGACGATGTTTGGATATCCTTTCACTGCTCTCTTAGCTTACACGCCTATGCAACTCTGACCTTAACTCTTATTTCTTCTGGAGATATCATCTGAAACAAGCAAATCCATATTTTAGCGAAGCATGACGGCGCTACGGGATCTAGTACACATCTTGCACACCCGTATAACCTTGTAAGTATCTGTCCTCTGGTACAACATCAAGGTTGATTCCTCTTATTTGATCAACCATTCGCCGTGTCAAAAATGCGGAGGGGGATGCAAGGAGCACAAGGCCTGCACATCCAAGCAAGTGGTAACATGGACTTGTACATGGAACATCCCAAGCGCAAGCAGAGCTGCAGTGAGCCTGTACAACGAGCTAGCGTAAGTCCCTGCATTTCATTTAATTCGTACTGGCATTCGTGTATGATTTGTGTGCAGTGGTTGATCCACGAATTCAAGTTACCAGGGGCGAACATTTAACTTAAAAAATACGAAGGCACTTGCACTCCGGAAATCAACATAACTTGAGAAATGTGAAGCTACATGTACTTTGAAAACCATCTAATGATCCAAAGTAGTTCAGATTATAAACACTAAATGATGCAAGCACCAAAAAACACAAAATGCAACATGGTGTACAAGGACTACAAACATGGTCTGTACCTGCTTGAATTATTCGTTCTCTGGCTGAAAATATCGAAGTGTAATTGCACGTATAACCAGTGCGCAAACTGCATATCAATATATCTATCCTGCACAAGTATGCCAATAGTTTCAAACAACAGATTAGAAAAGTATTTATGCTATGTTGTCATGATACGGGACTTTCTGGTAGATGGCCTCGACGTTTCCTCAAGCTATGAAAATGCACAATAATTTGCTTGTCATCAATGCCTACAAATCTCTGTCTCTCTCAACATAGTAGATCATCATTAGACACTACTCCTTCAATGAGCTTGCAAAATGCTTGCATTAGATCCCTTATTAGACACTATATGTTCATCACCAGGAGCATGTAAAATGTTTGCATCAAATCCTTCATTAGCAGTCTGTTCATTAGACACTTCAGGCTCAAGAACAACATGAGCTTGTATGTTTGCACCGGAAACTTGATTAGATACATCAGATTCAGTCAGTTTAGTATTGATTGGGGGAGTTATAAAATAAGTAGAAATTGGTTTCATTTTCTCATAGATTCCCTACATACAAGCAGTTTTACAACACCGTCGGGTTTAACTATTGGCCAGAAATTGAAGAGTTGAATTAGATATAATCAGGGATGTGATGTACCTGCTCGTTGTGCATGCTACTCTTGCAATTAGCGACTGTCCGTTTGCGCAAGCTCGATGCCATGCCTGTGCTGCCGCTGCTGCCTCCCACGCAGGCTACACCCAGGGTTGGATCTTCATCTTCTTGTCCTTCCATTCACTTGAAGCCTGGCGACCGCCCTCCAACGAGGGCGCGAGGAAGTGCTGTGTCGGTCTGTCCAGTGGCGGCTAGGTTAGGAGCGAACCAGACTGGAGGCTGGAGCGAATGAATTGGGATTTTCCTGTTGTCGATCAATATGGGACGCGCTCGTTTGGGCCGCGAGCCTGCTATAGGGCCTGCCTTGCACTTATGTTATTGACCCATCCAAATTGAAACATTTTTCTTCATTTTTTACATTGCCTGCTCGTGCGTTGGGACGAACAAAACTAGCATGGGCCAACCTGGACGACTCAAACTAGGTGCACACTTTCCAGCCACCTGAGGTGGCCGCCCATACCAGCCCCTATGGTGGCGTCGCCCCTTTTTGCGTGTATGATTTGATAGTAAAAAATATTCCAGTGGTGCTTTTGATTTACCCATAGAATGGTTGAATTGCTTGTTTCTATGAACTGAGTTCGCCAATAATGCGAAGGATGCCAGTCTTTTCATCATATTGTAGATTGCTTAGATCTCGATATGCCAAAAGTAATCACATGAAATATACAGTAAAAGCCAGTGTGATGTGTTTGGCTACAACTAGTCTGACTACACGTCCTCATATAACATATCAAGGACGCACCATCTTACCAGATTAACCATTCGACTTACCCATGCAGTGTGGGAAGAAAGAAGTATTGGGACTGCGTATCCAAGCAATTGATGCCATGGACTCCTTCGTACAACCATGTAAGCGAAAAAGAAGTTGTAGTGTGCCTGTACAAAGAACTAGCGTAAGTTCAGTTACCTGCTTCTCAGAATTTTAGTTAGCCACTTATTGCAAAATTGTTCAATTATGTTGCTTGGCTTAATTTAGTTTTCTACTGATTACATAATGGCACAGCCTGTTAATCATATTGTAGACTGCGCCTATCTATGTGTTTGATACTTACTGTTAAGAATTACCTGTTTGCCTTAACTTAAATATCTACTTGTTTGTTTAACTGCTTTGCTGCTGCAATAGCAGGTTACAATGATGTTAATAACTACTTTTCAGCATCCAATTGAAACTCTTTAATTCCTTGTTTGTTTAACTGGTTTGCTATTATAACTCCCAGTTGAGATGTTTTGCTAACTTCAACTTTTCTGAATCCAATCGGAACTTTAATGGAAAAACAGGTTAGCCCAAGATCAAAGAGCGAGGTCCCCATGGACATTGCATCATCCCACAACAGTGGCACCGGCCCAATCGTGCATTATGAATTGCCAACTACTGATGCTCTAGAGGCTAAACTAGTGGTAGAAAGAGATTCTGCTTCTGCACTTAGAGATGAAGTTGACATGTTAAGGAAGCAAACAACACAATCACAAGCAGTACTCAAGACAACCATTAAATATTTGGTGGATTTCAAAACGAAGCAAGCTGAGACTGACCAGATTGTTAAGGGTCCTGAAGGAAAAAAGGAAATTAAATTCCTACTTGGTAAATCATAGGTGAAATGTTCTTTCCATAGTTGAATAACCTTTGTGTTGTCTGTTCATGTAATCAATCAAACCATTTGTTTTAGAGATCATGTAATAATTGTTTTTTTTGTTTGTAATTTTATTTGAGCACAAGCATGTATTAATTGATAAGACTCGGAGACATTTCATTTGGATTGCTGTGCCAGACCTACAAATATGCCAATCGAGCTGAATGTGCATTCAGCAATACTAGTATAGATGGACCATAAGTGGCACGCATCGGAAAGGGTCAAGATGCTGGCTAAAAAAGGATGTTGTTGTAGCCAAAAAAAGTACAACGGCCTGGCTTATGTATGTTAGTTGATATTATTGATCCATATACTCTATAAGTGTTTATATGTCTATTAGTTCTGTACATTCTTGGTTGATTGACTCGGTATTTGAATCTTGATACATCTCTTGTGTACATATCTAAATGGGAGTACACATTATGTTGCGTGTGACATTTGAGTTGGACATGAAGTGTTCCGAATATTCGAATTCACCTTAAACTGGATTCTAGTTTCTGAATTTGAGTATCGGCATTTGTAAACCATATTCATATATGACAGTGGAATACATCTTTGTCATCCTTTTGAAGATATATAAAAACACATAGAATGATTTATAAAGATTCATATAGGAATACAAAATGGATTCGTATTTAGTTGCCAGGGTAAACGTGGATGCTTATTGTCCCAAAATTCGAAAGAAACAGCAAAATGTCCACTCCCACATCGGCTGCCCGAAGCCAAGTGTTTGGGAGATGGAAATTACTGTCTACCCATTACACGGACAATCCATCAGCCCGATTTCCATTGCTCTAAATAGGGGTAGGTTAGTAACTTCAATTAGATGTGACACGACCGCCTCTGAGCCCATTCCGACACGGTGGGCGTCATACATGGGCGGCAAAACTCATTTGATTCAAGCTCGTCCGAAAGACCTCTGTTTCTCCCTCCATTCCCCATTCATACACGGTGGGCGGCAAAACATACTCTCCTCGTCCGAAATAGATGTAGGCTAATATTTTAAATAGGGGCAGATGTGTAACTTCCATCAGACGTGACACAACCGCCCTACCTGTCAGCCCCGTTCATACACCGTGGGCACCAACCATGGGCGGCAAAACACCCTCTCCTCGCCTGAAATAGTTACCGTCAAATATTTGGGAGATGCGAGATTACCGTCCTATCCCCAACCGACGAGACGTCCAAATTTGAAACGGGGGATAAGTTCGTAACTTTCCCATATTTCAGACAGGCGCATCCCAAAAACATGGTTCCCCGTACCTCTCCCTCCATTTTCCCATTCATACATCGTCCGTGCTAGAACACCCCATTCCCACACCAGCCTCCGCCCGCCACCCCATCCATCGCCGCCGTCCTCCACCACATCCATCGCCACCGTCCTCCACCATGCCGGAGCGCCTACCAAGATCGCGTCGTCCACTGCTAGAGATGGACGTTTCTCATCCACGGCGACAGACCAATAGTGTCGGGGATATACCCCACAGCGTAAACCGGCCGGAAGTATAACCCGACCGGAAGTATAACCCGGCCGGACTTGGCGGTTTACTTGAGACCCAGCTGAGGCTTGGTGATTCACTGGCGACCCGCCCTAACTTGGCGGTTTACAAGCAACCCGCCTGAACATTATGACTCACTGGTAACCCGGCGGGCGGGACAGACGGATGACAAGGCCCAAGGCCCAGAAGGCCGGTTTATGCTAATGGTGGGCCGGTTTAAGAGAAAAGGTGTGAGGAATATTTTCCTTACAAGGAGTCAAGACACGGACTTGTATCCGGTTTGTATTAAGATAGACTAGTCCTAATCCTAATAGGACTCCACATGTAACCCGCCCCTTCAACATATATAAGGAGGGGCAGGGCACCCCAAAAGGGGACAAGATTCACAAGTTCCACAAGTTGGACAAGTTAGGTTTAGACAATAGCTCTCGAGATAGAGCACACTTGTAACCATGATCATCATCATCAATATCAATGAAGCAGGATGTAGGCTTTTACCTCCACCGTGAGGGGCCAAACCTGGGTAAAACATCGCGTCTCTCGTCCCGCTCAACCCCTCTCAAGCTACCACATAGATGCGTTGGCCTCGCGACTAAGTCCTCACACTAGGACATCTGCCGTGACAAATCCACAACAAATAGCCTTGCATCGCGTCCTCTCGCTTCATCGGCGCCGTCGTCCTCTTTGCCGGGGCCGCTCACACGACCTTCTCTTCCACCGCAACGGGACTTATCCCCCGATGCACCCGTCTACCGTCGTAGATCTGCTTCAACGCCACCGACAGCCATCGCACCCCTGATGCCTACACGGCGCCGCAAGAGAGGTGGTACTTCATATCTCCTCAACTTTTTGATCTCAACCAGAAAATAGATCTTAACTTGGTTACTCTTCTTTCTTTTCAGCTCTTAGAATTTAGTTCTTAGTTCGAAGCAAACAATGGATGCTAAATATCATTTCTCCGGTCTGCAGCTTCAAATCTGCCATGGCACAGCCATAATACAGTTTAATTGATCATGCTTGGGGTTTAATTGATCATGTTGGTTCCATGGTGGTTTCTTTAATAGAAATCAGAGGGGAAACCCTCTTTTGCTAAAAAATATATGCTTAGAGTTCCCCCTTTTATGATCACTATACGATCAGAATACGTGCTTTGTTTCATAATAACACTGCTCCACCCATCAAGCTAAACAAGCTTAGTTGTTCAAATACGAATCTGATATTATTAAAACAGAGTTGTTTAATTGGTCAGCTAAATGTTCGTAAATTAGTTTCGAAAATGCATGTTCGCCGCTCGGGTGTGTATCTCTGTGTGTGGTCTGGTCAGCACGGTTGGGGAGGTGAACTTTGCATATGCAGGGGTTTATAGGGAGACACTCTCCGAGTTGAAACCGCAATGCATTCCATAGATAATCTGACTACTTTTTATGTTTTCATGAATCTCAGATTCTGAACAGCATCATAATGATTATGAGCTTGCGTGCATGAAAAGAATAAAGCAGAACAATGCCATGGCTGTCAAACTTGGCATTAAGGGACTGAAATCAAGTCTGGATGCAATGCAATGCAAACACTCTCCACCTACAGATTCATGCTCAGAATATGATCCTAATAATGATTCTGAGCTAGAGGGAGACCTAAGTCAATGTAGCTCCCTAGTGGAGGAGTCAGAGGAAGATGCCCTATCTTATTCACCCATCGAGGTACTTGCTCTAACTTTCCAAGGTTACATTGCTCGCACATATCTTGCAACTGATGCTTTGCATTGCTTCTACTTTGTTAAACTGCCATTAGCTTAGTTTATGCATCGTGTATGTGAATACGCCCTGCCTATCCATTTTCAGTACATATTCCATCTGTCATCATACCATATTTATCCATTCAAATGATGTTCTTGTGTATCAGACGTTCAAAAGGAAGAGGGTAATTGCTGATCATGGAGGAGCACAAGCAAAGTGTTTGGAAAAGGTAGTGGCACCTAATATATCAAATAGCCCATTAGGTGTACTTGCAATATCACCTGACCCACAAAATACCCCAACTCTAGCAGACTCTAGCCCTACTACACTGGTCATTTCTGATGCCCCAACTCAGTAGACCCCAACTGCAGCAAACAGTATGATTATGCCAGTTGACATAGCACCAACTGTATGACGCAAAACCCCCATTCCAGCAAAGAGTACACCAAATCCAGTTGCCAAATCCCTTTTCGAACCAGAGAGAGCCCCAATTGCAGCAAATAGGACCCCTGTTCCATTTCTTCCCAGTTTAGAAGATGAAGCTTATGTTGTTGTCAGGAACTTTGTGCGCATCTTTCCTTCATGGAAAGATTATACCGCAGACACAAAACAATTTCCAGTCTTCCTCCGCAACTTACGCGTAAGTAATGTACTAATGTTATTCATGGTCATTACTGCATATGTTTCTGCTGACAGAAGACACAAGATTTCATTCTTTTAAATAGGCGAGGCGCAAACTGGATTGTGATGACGAGCAAGGGTTGGTTGCGCTTTTCAAGCACTCGTTGATGAATTATCATTCCTACCCAATGCTTTTGAAGAGGTTTAGCTCTGCAGTCCTCTTGTCAGGACTGAACGTGGTCTATCACTGTACTTACATTAACAGCTACTCCCTCCGTCCCATAATATAAGAATGTTTTGTACAGTACACTACTGTTCAAAACGCTCTTGTATTATGGGAAGAGGGATTGGTTCATTTTGTAGCATTCTGCATCTTATCTCCCTCGCCCACCATTTACTTAAAAAGATCAGATCTATATTTAATCTTACCAACAAGTAGAATACACACACAATGCCAGTGCAGAAGTGTAGCCCATTGCTCTTGTCGGTACATTTTGTCATGTAACGCTTGTACTTCTAGGGATTGATAGTTGATTATGTAGCATCAATCTGCATCTTATCTTCATTATCCTCTACCCCTTCCAGTATTATCATATCTATAATTACTCTCTACAAAATGTAGAGTACAGGCAATGCTTATGAAGAAGATTATGTGCTGAAATTCTTGAGTTATCCTTCCCTTGACATGGAGAAGGGCATTATAAAGTCGGTGTTAACTGTTAATGTAAGTCAGTCCTTCTAAAGCCTTTACCCTCAACTATTGTTTAATTTGCTCATACTCCCTATCGTACTGCTGTTTAGTTTGCTGTTTCTACCAAAATGCATGTTCGTAAGAACCGTAAGTTCTAAGTTTTACTTGTAAAACCAAATTCCTTATTCATACCATGCACATTACTTAATACTCCCTATATGTATGCTTGTTTTTGTGGATCTATAATCCAGTGTGTGGTGAAGCAGCCCACGTTTGCACCTTGTCATCTCCTGTTTTATCTTACTAATGTGGCCGATGATATGAACAACATCCCATGCACATTATCCAAAATAGATACAATGATTTTCTTTGCCCTTCATCTATGCTTGTTATGTTGACATGGTAATCCAGTAGTGTGGTGAAGCTCCCCGCATTATGAACAATGCCAAATTATGCTATTGATATTTTGAACATACTCTTTATTTTCTAATTTGAAATTGGATAGAATTGATAGAACAGTTATCATCTTTGGTTATACACGTGGAAAACGTGTCATCTCTCTGCTTTGTTTCAGGGTGATATGCCTGATGGCATGCACAAGTCTACTGAAGGCTGTGAGACAAACCCAACATATATTGCAGCAAAGAAGGCAAAACATCTTGAAGATAGCGAGACAACCCCAAAGTCTTGTCTTGATGCAGTGTTCAAGTTACTTGACACTAACAGTCAGACAAGCTCACAGAATTCGTTGTGTGAATCAGTTCGACTTCTTCAGTCCCAAGTTCTAGTAGAAAGGCATTCTGCAACTCAACTTCAACTTGAAGTCCTATCTCTAAGAAAGATTGCGGAGAACACCAATGAGAACCTCATCGCTAAACAGCTACACTGCTAGGCCGGTCTCACAGCCTTGCTCAGCAGCTTGCGCAGCAGTTCCCCCGCAAGGCTAACCTTTCTTGAACTGTCTTGGAAGTAGTCTCGGTTCAGTATTATTTTGTTATGCTGCAATGGTGCCCAATTTTTGTAATCTGCTTCTACATTGCGCTTTATGATCACTGGTGGTGAACTTCGATGCCCAGTGGATGTAATATACCTTAAACCCTTTATTGTATAGTGTAGGTTTATTCTAAGTTACTATGCCATAATTTCTTTATTGTATAGAGTAGCTTTGTTCTTAATTCATACTAGTTACGCAGCAGCATGAAATGAACTCCGGCGCATGATTGTGTGAATCAAATCACGGGCTTTTAACAGGCCAAAATTGTCTTGGTCCTTGTTTGGCCCAATCAGATATCGGCTGCGAGCAGGCCGGATGCAAACAGGGTCGTAGTTAGGCCCAACTATATGACTAGCTTTTAACAGGCCGAAATTAATATAGGGCCGAAATGTTAAACAGGCCCTTAACAGGCCAAAACTAATATCAGGCCGAATTACTAAGTGGGCCTTTAGCAAGTGGGCCCAAAAGCATAGTGTCCAGTTGACGGGCCGAATCTGATATGGGCCATAATTGATCCCAAAGCCTCTTAAAGGGCGGGACCTGATCTGGGCCGTAATTTGGCCCAGAACGTGGTAGGCTTTTAACGGGCCGGATCTCATATGGGCCACTATTAGGCCCGGAGCGTGGCAGGCCATTAATGGACCGGATCAAATATGGGCCGGCATTTGGCCCAAAACATGGCAGCCAGTTAATGGGCCGGCCTACTAGGGTCCTCAAAATCTTGTGGGCCTACAGCTGGGCCGGCCCATTAATGTCGGCAAAATCTCGTGGGCCTTTAGCTGGGCCGACCCATTATGACCCAGAAGAATCTTGTGGGCTTTACTTGGGCCGGCCCATTATGGCACACAAAAATCTTGTGGGCCTTTACCTGGGCCGGCCCATTATGGCCTGCAAAATCTTGTGGGCCTTTAGCTGGGCCAGCCCATTACGGTCCGCAAAATCTTGTGGGCCTTTAGCTGGGCCGGCCCATTATGGTTCGCAAAATCTTGTGGGTCTTCAGTTGGGCTGGCCCATTTAAACTTGTTGGGCCGTGCCACGTGTCGACATATCATAGGCGCCTATCTCACCCACTAACGAGCTGACACGTGTTTCGTCCGGCCAATAAGAAATTTACACGTGGAAATTTCCCATTGGTCGGGGCTGTTAACGGGTTATCGGATCCAAAACCCGACCCGATAGCTTAACGGCGTTCCGTTATGGTGGATGCCACGTGTCGGTCACCGTTGACGAAAGCACTTCTGTGACGCGCGATTTATCGTCATGGAAGTGGACACTTCCGTGATGATAATTTTGGTAATGTCATGGAACACTTCTATGACAGCACAGGTATGACTATCTTGATTCTGGCCCTGACCTGGTAATGTCATGAAAAACTCATTAGGAAGTGCGTTAAAAGATTTTCCATTCATCCTGGCCCTAACCTGGCGCTTTGTGTCACGGTACCTGAGGGGCACGGACTAGGAGAGGTGCGCTAGCTTTTGGACTTGAACGAGGGTGGCTCGCGAGAAGGCAGAAAGGAGAAACAAAAGCTCACGAGCGCGCCTGCCTAGCCCCCTCGCGAGGCATGCGAGAGAGAGAACACGAGCAAATTCGAGCCAGAAAAAATGCAGTGAGAAGCGAGGGAATCAAATCGGCAAGGGGAGGGATGATAGAGAGAGAGAGAGAGGGCGAATAAAACGGTAAGGGTGAAGTGGGGGAGAGGAAAACGAGAGGCAAATGGCAAATAATGTAATGCGGGAGATAAGGGTATGTGATGGGTACTTGGTATGTTGACTCAATGGTGCCAGAAATTGCTTGTTGTTGGGAGTCAAATCTTGACTTGCGTGAACCTCCCCAGCAACGGCGCCAGAAATTCTTCTTGCTACCTCTTGAGCACTGCGTTGGATTTCCCCGAAGAGGAAAGGATGATGCAACAAAGTAGCGTAAGTATTTCCCTTAGTTTTTGAGAACCAAGGTATCAATCCAGTAGGAGGTTGTGCGCGCGTCCCTAGTACCTGCACAAAACAAATAACTCCTCGCAACCAACGTGATAAGGGGTTGTCAATCCCTTCACGGTCACTTACGAGAGTGAGATCTGATAGATATGATAAGATAATATTTTTGGTATTTTTGTGATAAAGATGCAAAGTAAAATAAAAGCAAAGTAAAAAAGCAAAGGAAATAACTAAGTATTGGAAGATTAATATGATGAAGATAGACCCGGGGGCCATAGGTTTCACTAGTGGCTTCTCTCAAGAGCATAAGTATTTTATGGTGGGTGAACGAATTACTGTTGAGCAATTGATAGAATTTAGAATAGTTATGAGAATATCTAGGTATGATCATGTCTATAGGCATCACATCCGAGACAAGTAGACCGACTCCTGCCTGCATCTACTACTATTACTCCACTCATCAACCGCTATCCAGCATGCATCTAGAGTATTAAGTTCATGAAAACAGAGTAACGCCTTAAGCAAGATGACATGATGTAGAGGGATAAATTCATGCAATATGATAAAAAACATCTTGTTATCCTCGATGGCAACAATACAATACGTGCCTTGCTGCCCCTACTGTCACTGGGAAAGGACACCGCAAGATTGAACCCAAAGCTAAGCACTTCTCCCATTGCAAGAAAGATCAATCTAGTAGGCCAAACCAAACTGATAATTCGAAGAGACTTGCAAAGATAACCAATCATACATAAAAGAATTCAGAGAAGATTCAAATATTGTTCATAGATAAACTTGATCATAAACCCACAATTCATCGGTCTCAACAAACACACCGCAAAAAGAAGATTACATCGAATAGATCTCCACAAGAGAGGGGGAGATCATTGTATTGAGATCCAAAAAGAGAGAAGAAGCCATCTAGCTAATAACTATGGACCCGAAGGTCTGAGGTAAACTACTCACACTTCATCGGAGAGGCTATGGTGTTGATGTAGAATCCCTCCGTGATGGATGCCCCCTCCGGCGGAGCTCCGGAACAGGCCCCAAGATGGGATCTCGTGGATACAGAAAGTTGCGGCAGTGGAATTAGGTTTTTGGCTCCGTATCTGATCATTTGGGGGTACGTAGGTATATATAGGAGGAAGGAGTACGTCGGTGGAGTAGGCGCGCCCCCTACCTCGTGGCCTCCTCCTTTGTTTCTTGACGTGGGGTCCAAGTCTCCTGGATCATGTTCGGTGAGAAAATCACGTTCCCGAAGGTTTCATTCTGTTTGGACTCCGTTTGATATTCCTTTTCTTCGAAACCCTAAAATAGGCAAAAACAGCAATTCTGGGCTGGGCCTCCGGTTAATAGGTTAGTCCCAAAAATAATATAAAAGTGGATAATAAAGCCCAATAATGTCCAAAACAGTAGATAATATAGCATGGAGCAATCAAAAATTATAGATACATTGGAGACGTATCACTTTCCATGCTTGTAGTAGTAGTAATTAAAAGAAAACCCAAAAAGATTTCTCGTTCTTCTTTTGCTTGTTGGGAGCTTTCCCGTGTAAATAGTTTTATTTCTTTTCTTTGGGGCTCGAGAGGAGAAGACCATGATGAAAATGTTGAGTGGCTCCCATATGCATTATTGTTGACCTAACCAAGAGCCCATATTACCTTGCCTTCTCCCTTGTATTAAATGCTTGCAGATTCCAGCTTAGTCCAATGCACGTGCACTATTATTATTATCCACATCATTCGGTCATGCAAGTGAAAGGAAATAATGACGATATATGATGGACTGATTGAGATGAGAGAAGCTAGTATGAACTCGACCTATCTTGTTTTTGTAAATATGATTAGTTCATCGTTCCTGATTCAGCCTATTATGAATGAAACATGTTTTCAATGACAATTAGAGATTATAGTTGCTCATGCCATGCTTAATTAGCTAGGAGTTTATAATGGTTTACCTTGCATGCCAACATGCTATTAAAATGGTTGTGATGTGGTATGATAGGGTGGTATCCTCCTTTGAACGATTCAAGTGGCTTGACTTGGCACATGTTCACGCATGTAGTTGAAACAAAATCAACATAGCCTCCATGATATTTATGTTCATGGTGAATTATATCCTACTCATGCTTACACTCAGTGTTGATTAATTTTAATGCATGTTCATGACTGTTGTCGCTCTCTAGTTGGTCGCTTCCCTGTCTTTTTCTAGCCTTCACTTGTACTAAGCGGGAATACTGCTTGTGCATCCACTCTCGTAAACCCCAAAGTTATTCCATATGAGTCCACCATACCTTCCTATAAGCGGTATCTACCTGTCGTTCCAAGTAAATTTGTATGTGCCAAACTCTAAACCTTCAAATGAAATTATGTTTTGTATGCTCGAATAGCTCATGTATCAACTAGGTTTGTCTATATCTTCCATGCTAGGTGGGTTATTCTCACGAGGAGTGGACTCCTCTCCTCATTCATGAGAAAATGGCTGGTAACCGGGATGCCTAGTCCCATGCTTAAATTAAAATAATTGCAAACAAAACTCCCCTAGGATTGTTGTTAGTTGGACGCACCCGTTGCTTCGGACAAGCCATGGATTGATATTTGTTGGTGGTGGGGGAGTATAAACTTTACCATTCTGTTTGGGAACCGCCTATAATGTGTGTAGCATGGAAGATATCGAGATCTCTTGGTTGTTATGTTGACAATGAAACTATACCACTCAAAATATTATTCATCTCTCTATTTCAAAACTCGAGCTCTAGCACCTCTACAAATCCCTGCTTCCCTCTGAGAAGGGCCTATCTATTTAATTTTATGTTGAGTCATCATACCCTTATTAAAAAGCACCAGTTGGAGAGCACCGCTGTCATTTGCATGCATTACTATTAGTTTACATTGAGTATGACTGTGACTGGATCTCTTTTACCATGAATTACAATGTCTAGTCAGTCCTTGATCTTCAGAGGTGCTCTGCATCTATGTTTTGCGGTCTCAGAAAGGGCTAGCGAGATACCATCTTGTTATATCATATTATGATTGTTTTGAGAAAGTGTTGTCATCTGAGATTTATTATTATTGCTCGCTAGTTGATTATGCCATTGATATGAGTAAATATGAGACCTAAGTGTTATTGTGAATATGTTTAGTTCATAATCTTTGTTGAAAACCTGAATGTTGGCTTTACATATTTACAACAACAAGATCAAATAGAGTTTGTAAAAGTTTTTCTTTATCACTTTCAGTTTGTCAACTGAATTGCTTAAGGACAAGCAAAGGTTTAAGCTTGGGGGAGTTGATACGTTTCCATCGTATCTACTTTTCCAAACACTTTTGACCTTGTTTTGGACTCTAACTTGCATGATTTGAATGGAACTAACCCGGACTGACATTGTTTTCAGCAGAATTGCCATGGTGTTATTTTTGTGCAGAAGTAAAAGTTCTCAGAATGACCTAAAACTTCATGAAGAATATTTTTGGAACAAATAAAAATACTGGCGAAAGAATCAACACCAGGGAGCCCACACCCTATCCACGAGGGTGTAGGGCGCCCCCCTGGGGCGCGCCCCTGCCTCGTGGGCCCCCTAAGGCTCCACCGACGTCAACTCCAACTCTATATATTCAAGTTCGGGGAGAAAAAAATAGAGAGAAGGATTCATCACGTTTTACGATACAGAGCCGCCGCCAAGCCCTAATCTCTCTCGGGAGGGCTGATCTGGAGTCCATTCGGGGCTCCGAAGAGGGAATCCATCGCCATCGTCATCATCAACCTTCCTCCATCACCAATTTCATGATGCTCACCGCCGTGCGTGAGTAATTCCATCGTAGGCTTGCTGGACGGTGATGGGTTGGATGAGATTTATCATGTAATCGAGTTACTTTTGCTAGGGTTTGATCCCTAGTACCCATTATGTTCAGAGATTGATGTTGCTATTGAAGGAAATATGCCCTAGAGGCAATAATAAAGTTATTATTTATTTCCTTATTTCATGATAAATGTTTATTATTCATGCTAGAATTGTATTAACCGGAAACATAACACATGTGTAAATACATAGACAAACAGAGTGTCACTAGTATGCCTCTACTTGACTAGCTCGTTAATCAAAGATGGTTATGTTTCCTAACCATAGACAAAGAGTTGTTATTTGATTAACGGGATCACATCATTAGGAGAATGATGTGATTGACTTGACCCATTCCGTTAGCTTAGCACTCGATCGTTTAGTATGTTGCTATTGCTTTCTTCATGACTTATACATGTTCCTATGACTATGAGATTATGCAACTCCCGTTTACCAGAGGAACACTTTGTGTGCTACCAAATGTCACAACGTAACTGGGTGATTATAAAGGAGCTCTACAGGTGTCTCCAAAGGTACATGTTGGGTTGGCGTATTTCGAGATTAGGATTTGTCACTCTGATTGTCGGAGAGGTATCTCTGGGCCCTCTCGGTAATGCACATCACATAAGCCTTGCAAGCATTGCAACTAATGAGTTAGTTGCGAGATGATGTATTATGGAACGAGTAACGAGACTTGCCGGTAACAAGATTGAACTAGGTATTGATATACCAACGATCAAATCTCGGGCAAGTAACATACCGATGACAAAGGGAACAACGTATGTTGTTATGCGGTCTGACCGATAAAGATCTTCGTAGAATATGTGGGAGCCAATATGAGCATCCAGGTTCCGCTATTGGTTATTGACCAGAGACATGTCTCGGTCATGTCTACATTGTTCTCGAACCCGTAGGGTCCGCACGCTTAAGGTTTCGATGACAGTTATATTATGAGTTAATGAGTTTTGATGTACCGAAGTTGGTTCAGAGTCCCGGATATGATCGCGGACATAACGAGGAGTCTCGAAATGGTCGAGACATAAAGATTGATATATTGGACGGCTATATTCGGACACCGGAAGTGTTCCGGGGAAGTTTCGGATAAAACCGGAGTACCGGGGGGTTATTGGAACCCCCCAGGGGGTTAATGGGCCTCATGGGCCTAAAGTGGAGAAGAGGAGGGGCTGCCAGGGCAGGCCGCACGCCCCCTCTCCCCCTAGTCCGAATTGGACAAGGAGGGAGGGGCGGCGCCCCCCCCCCTTTCCTTCCTCTCCTCTCTCCCTTCCTTCCCCCTCTCCTACTTGGACAAGGAAAGGGAGGGGAGTCCTACTCCCGGTAGGAGTAGGACTCCTCCTGCGCGCCTCCTACTAGGGCCGGTCGCACCCCCCCTTGGCTCCTTTATATACGGAGGCAGGGGCACCCCTAGACACAAAAAGTTGATCCACATGATCGTTTTCTTAGCCGTGTGCGGTGCCCCCTTCCACCATAATCCTTGATAATATTGTAGCGATGCTTAGGCGAAGCCCTGCGATGGTAGAACATCAAGATCGTCACCACGTCGTCGTGCTGACGGAACTCTTCCCCGACACTTTGCTAGATCGGAGTCTCGGGATCGTCATCGAGCTGAACGTGTGCTGAAACTCGGAGGTGCCGCAGTTTCGGTGCTTGGATCGGTCGGATCGTGAAGACGTACGACTACATCAACCGCGTTAATATAACGCTTCCGTTGTCGGTCTACAAGGGTACGTAGATCACACTCTCCCCTCGTTGCTATGCATCACCATGATCTTGCGTGTGCGTAGGAATTTTTTTGAAATTACTACGTTTCCCAACAGTGGCATCCGAGCCCAGGTTTTATGTGTTGATGTTATATGCACGAGTAGAACACAAGTGAGTTGTGGGCGATATAAGTCATACTGCTTACCAGCATGTCATACTTTGGTTCGGTGGTATTGTTGGACGAAGCGGACCAGACCAACATTACGCGTACGCTTACGCGAGACCGGTTCTCCCGACGTGCTTTGCACAAAGGTGGCTAGCGGGTGTCAGTTTCTCCAACTTTAGTTGAACCGAGTGTGGCTACGCCCGGTCCTTACGAAGGTTAAAACAGCACCAACTTGACAAACTATTGTTGTGGTTTTGATGCGTAGGTAAGATTGGTTCTTGCTTAAGCCCGTAGCAGCCACGTAAAACTTGCAACAACAAAGTAGAGGACGTCTAACTTGTTTTTGCAGGGCATGTTGTGATGTGATATGGTCAAGACATGATACTAAATTTTATTGTATGAGATGATCATGTTTTGTAACCGAGTTATCGGCAATTGGCAGGAGCCATATGGTTGTCGCTTTATTGTACGCAATGAAACTGCGCTGTAATGCTTTACTTTATCACTAAGCGGTAGCGATAGTCGTGGAAGCATAAGATTGGCGAGACGACAACGATGCTACGATGGTGATCAAGGTGTCGCGCCGGTGACGATGGTGATCATGACGGTACTTCGGAGATGGAGATCACAAGTACAAGAAGATGATGGCCATATCATATCACTTATATTGATTGCATGTGATGTTTATCTTTTATGCATCTTATCTTGCTTTGATTGACGGTAGCATTATAAGATGATCTCTCACTAAATTTCAAGATAAAATTGTTCTCCCTGAGTATGCACCGTTGCCAAAGTTCGTCGTGCCCAGACACCACGTGATGATCGGGTGTGATAAGCTCTACGTCCATCTACAACGGGTGCAAGCCAGTTTTGCACACACAGAATACTCAGGTTAAACTTGATGAGCCTAGCATATACAGATATGGGCTCGGAACACGGAGACCGAAAGGTCGAGCGTGAATCATATAGTAGATATGATCAACATAGTGATGTTCACCAATGAAACTACTCCATCTCATGTGATGATCGGACATGGTTTAGTTGATTTGGATCACGTGATCACTTAGATGACTAGAGAGATGTCTGTCTAAGTGGGAGTTCTTAAGTAATATGATTAATTGAACTTAAATATATCATGAACTTAGTCCTGGTAGTATTAGCATATCTATGTTGTAGATCAATAGCTCGCGCTTAGCTCCCCTGTTTTATTTTTGATATGTTCCTAGAGAAAATTAAGTTGAAAGATGTTAGTAGCAATGATGCGGATTGGATCCGTGATCTGAGGTTTATCCTCATTGCTGCACAGAAGAATTATGTCCTTGATGCACCGCTAGGTGACAGACCTATTGCAGGAGCAGATGCAGACGTTATGAATGTTTGGCTAGCTAAATATGATGACTACTTGATAGTTTAGGGCACCATGCTTAATGACTTAGAATCGGGACTTCAAAGACGTTTTGAACGTCATGGACCATATGAGATGTTCCAGGAATTGAAGTTAATATTTCAAGCAAATACCCGAGTTGAGAGATATGAAGTCTCCAACAAGTTCTATAGCTAAAAGATGGAGGAGAATCGCTCAACTAGTGAGCATGTGCTCAGATTGTTTGGGTACTACAATTGCTTGAATCAAGTGGGAGTTAATCTTCCAGATAAGATAGTGATTGACAAAATTCTCTAGTCACCATCACCAAGTTAGTAGAACTTTGTGATGAACTATAGTATGCAAGGGATGACAAAAACGACTCCCGAGCTTTTCATGATGATGAAATTGATGAAGGTAGAAATCAAGAAAGAGCATCAAGTGTTGATGGTTGACAAGATCACTAGTTTCAAGAAAAGGGCAAAAGGAAAAAGGGGAACTTCAAGAAAAATAGCAAGCAAGTTGCTGCTCAAGTGAAGAAGCCCAAGTCTGGTCCTAAGCCTGAGACTAAGTGCTTCTACTGTAAAGGGACTGGTCACTGGAAGCGGAACTACCCCAAGTGATTGGCGGATAAGAAGGATGGCAAAGTAAACATAAGTATATTTGATATACATGTTATTGATGTGTACTTTACTAGTGTTTATAGCAACCCCTCAGTATTAGATACTAGTTCAGTTGCTAAGATTAGTAACTCGAAACAGGAGTTGCAGAATAAACAGAGACTAGTTAAGGGTGAAGTGACGATGTGTGTTGGGAGTGGTTCCAAGATTGATATGATCATCATCGCACACTCCCTATACTTTCGGGATTAGTGTTGAACCTAAATAAGTGTTATTTGGTGTTTGCGTTGAGCATGAATATGATTTGATCATGTTTATTGTAATACGGTTATTCATTTAAGTAAGAGAATAAATTGTTGTTCTGTTTACATGAATAAAACCTTATATGGTTACACACCCAATGAAAATGGTTCATTGGATCTCGATCGTAGTGATACACATATTCATAATATTGAAACCAAAAGATGCAAAGTTAATAATGATAGTGCAACTTATTTGTGGCACTGCCGTTTAGGTCATATTGGTGTAAAGCGCATGAAGAAACTACAAGCTGATGGGATTTTGGAATCACTTGATTATGAATCACTTGGTGTTTGCGAACCATGCCTTATGGGCAAGATGACTAAAGACTCCATTCTCCGGAACAATGGAGCGAGCAACAGATTTGTTGGAAATCATACATACTGATGTATGTGGTCCGATGAATATTAAAGCTCGCGACAAGTATCATTATTTTCTGACCTTCACAGATGATTTAAGTAGATATGAGTATATCTACTTGCTGAAACATAAGTCTGAAAAGTTCAAAGTATTTCAGAGTGAAGTGGAAAATCATCGTGACAAGAAAATAAAGTTTCTACGATCTGATCACAGAGACGAATATTTGAGTTACGAGTTTAGTCTTCAATTAAAACAATGTGGAATAGTTTCACAAACTCATGCCACCTGGAACACCATAGCATAATGGTGTGTCCGAACGTCATAACCATACTTTATTGGATATAGTACAATCTATGATGTTTCTTACCGATTTACCAATATCGTTTTGGGATCATGCATTAGAGACAGCTGCATTCACGTTAAAAAGGGGCACCATCTAAGTCCATTGAGACGACACAATATGAACTGTGGTTTGGCAAGAAACCAAAGTTGTCGTTTCTTAAAGTTTTGGGTTGTGATGCTTATGTGAAAAAGTTTCATCCTGATAAGCTCAAACCCAAATCGGAGAAATATGTCTTCATAGGATACCCAAAGGAGACTATTGGGTACACCTTCTATCACAGATCCGAAGGGAAGACATTCTTTGCTAAGAATGGATCCTTTCTAGTGAAGGAGTTTCTCTCGAAAGAAGTGAGTGGGAGGAAAGTAGAAAACTTCATAAGGTAATTGTACCTTCTCCCTTATTGGAAAGTAGTTCATCACAGAAATCTATTCTTGTGACTACTACACCAATTAGTGAGGAAGCTAATGATGATGATCATATAACTTCAGATCAAGTTACTACCGAATCTCGTAGGTAAACCAGTGAGATCCGCACCAGAGTGGTACGGTAATCCTGTTCTGGAAGTCATGTTACTAGACCATGACGAACTTGTGAACTATGAGGAAGCGATGATGAGCCCAGATTCCGCGAAATGGTTTGAAGCCATGAAATCTGAGATATGATCCATGTATGAGAACAAAGTATGGACTTTGATGGATTTACCCGATGATCGACAAGCCATAGAAAATAAATGGATCTTCAAGAGGAAGACGGACGCTGATAGTAGTGTTACTATCTACAAAGCTAGACTTATCGAAAAAGGTTTTTGACAAAGTTCAAGGTGTTGACTACGATGAAATTTTCTCACTCGTAGCGATGCTTAAGTCTGTCCAAATCATGTTAGCAATTGTCGCATTTTTATGAAATCTGGCAAATGGATAAAAAAAACTACATTCCTTAATGGATTTAAAGAAGAGTTGTATATGATGCAATCAGAAGGTTTTGTCAATCCTAAAGGTGCTAACAAAATATGCAAGCTCCAGCGATCCATCTATGGACTGGTGCAAGCATCTCGGAGTTGGAATATACGCTTTGATAAGTTGATCAAAGCATATAGTTTTATACAGACTTGCGATGAAGCCTGTATTTACAAGAAAGTGAGTGGGAGCACTACAACATTTCTGATAAGTATATGTGTATGACATATTGTTGATTGGAAATAATGTAGAATTATTCTGCAAAGCATAAAGGAGTGTTTGAAGGGATTTTTTCAAAGAAAACCTCGGTGAAGCTGCTTACATATTGAGCATCAAGATCTATAGAGATAGATCAAGATGCTTGATAAGTTTTTTTCAATGAGTACATACCTTGACAAGATTTTGAAGTAGTTCAAAATGGAACAGTCAAATAAAGAATTCTTGCCTGTGTTACAAGGTGTGAAATTGAGTAAGACTCAAAGCCCGACCACGGCAGAAAATAGAATGAGAATGAAAGTCATTCCCTATGCCTTGGCCATAGGTTCTATAAAGTATGCCATGCTGTGTACCAGACCTATTGTATACCCTACACTAATTTTGGCAAGGGAGTACAATAGTGATCTAGGAGTAGATCACTAGACAGCGGTCAAAATTATCCTTAGTGGAATAAGGATATGTTTCTCGATTATGGAGGTGACAAAAGGTTCGTCGTAAAAGGGTTACGTCGATACAAGTTTTGGCACTGATCTGGATGACTCTTAGTCTTCATCTGGATACATATTGAAAGTGGGAGCAATTAGCTAAAGTAGCTCCGTGCAGAGCATTGTAGACATAGAAAATTGCAAAATACTTACGGATCTGAATATGGCAGACCCGTTGACTAAACTTCTCTCACAGGTAAAACATGATCACACCTTAGTACTCTTTGGGTGTTAATCACATAGCAATGTGAACTAGATTACTAACTCTAGTAAACCCTTTGGGTGTTGGTCACATATCGTTGTGAACTATGGGTGTTAACCACATAAAGATGTGAACTATTGATATTAGATCACATGGCGATGTGAACTAGATTATTGACTCTAGTGCAAGTGGGAGACTGAAGGAAATATGCCCTAGAGGCAATAATAAAGTTATTATTTATTTCCTTATTTCATGATAAATGTTTATTATTCATGCTAGAATTGTATTAACCGGAAACATAATACATGTGTGAATACATAGACAAACAGAGTGTCACTAGTATGCCTCTACTTGACTAGCTCGTTAATCAAAGATGGTTATGTTTCCTAACCATAGACAAAGAGTTGTTATTTGATTAACGGGATCACATCATTAGGAGAATGATGTGATTGACTTGACCCATTCCGTTAGCTTAGCACTCAATCGTTTAGTATGTTGCTATTGCTTTCTTCATGACTTATACATGTTCCTATGACTATGAGATTATGCAACTCCCGTTTATCGGAGGAACACTTTGTGTGCTACCAAATGTCACAACGTAACTGGGTGATTATAAAGGAGCTCTACAGGTGTCTCCAAAGGTACATGTTGGGTTGGCGTATTTCGAGATTAGGATTTGTCACTCTGATTGTCGGAGAGGTATCTCTGGGCCCTCTCGGTAATGCACATCACATAAGCCTTGCAAGCATTGCAACTAATGAGTTAGTTGCGAGATGATGTATTACGGAACGAGTAACTAGACTTGCCGGTAACAAGATTGAACTAGGTATTGATATACCGACGATCGAATCTCGGGCAAGTAACATACCGATGACAAAGGGAACAACGTATGTTGTTATGCGGTCTGACCGATAAAGATCTTCGTAGAATATGTGGGAGCCAATATGAGCATCCAGGTTCCGCTATTGGTTATTGACCAGAGACATGTCTCGGTCATGTCTACATTGTTCTCGAACCCATAGGGTTCGCACGCTTAAGGTTTCGATGACAGTTATATTATGAGTTTATGAGTTCTGATGTACCGAAGTTGGTTCGGAGTCCCGGATATGATCGCGGACATAACGAGGAGCCTTGAAATGGTCAAGACATAAAGATTGATATATTGGACGGCTATATTCGGACACCGGAAGTGTTCCGGGGAAGTTTCGGATAAAACCGGAGTACTGGGGGGTTACCGGAACCCCCCGGGGGGGTTAATGGGCCTCATGGGCCTAAAGTGGAGAAGAGGAGGGGCTGCCAGGGCATGCCGCGCGCCCCCTCTCCCCCTAGTCCGAATTGGACAAGGAGGGAGGGGCGGCGCCCCCCCCCCCTTTCCTTCCTCTCCTCTCTCCCTTCCTTCCCCCTCTCCTACTTGGACAAGGAAAGGGAGGGGAGTCCTACTCCCGGTAGGAGTAGGACTCCTCCTGCGCGCCTCCTGCTAGGGCCGGCCGCACCCCCCCTTGGCTCCTTTATATACGGAGGCAGGGGGCACCCCTAGACACAAAAAGTTGATCCACGTGATCGTTTTCTTAGTTGTGTGCGGTGCCCCCTTCCACCATAATCCTCGATAATATTGTAGCGGTGCTTAGGCGAAGCCCTGCGATGGTAGAACATCAAGATCGTCACCACGCCATCGTGCTGACGGAACTCTTCCCCGACACTTTGCTGGATCGGAGTCCGGGGATCGTCATCGAGCTGAACGTGTGCTGAAACTCGGAGGTGCCGTAGTTTCGGTGCTTGGATTAGTCGGATCGTGAAGACGTACGACTACATCAACCGCGTTAATATAACGCTTCCGCTATCGGTCTACAAGGGTACGTAGATGACACTCTCCCCTCGTTTCTATGCATCACCATGATCTTGCGTGTGCGTAGGAATTTTTTGGAAATTACTACGTTTCCCAACAGCTATGACTATGCTATGATTAATGCTTGTCACTAGGGCCCGAGTGCCATGATTTCAAATATGAACCTTTTATGTTTTCATGAATATATGTGAGTTCTTGATCCTAATTTGCAAGTCAATAGTCACCTACTATGTGTTATGATCCGGTAACCCCGAAGTGACAATAATCAGGACCGCTCCCTGTAATGACTATAGTTTGAGGAGTTCATGTATTCACTAAGTGTTAATGCTTTGTTCCGGTACTCTATTAAAAGGAGGCCTTAATATCCCTTAGTTTCCAATAGGACCCCGCTGCCACGGGAGGGTAGGACAAAAGATGTCATGCAAGTTCGTTTCCATAAGCATGTATGACTATATTCAGAACACATGCCTACATTACATTGATGAACTGGAGCTAGTTCTGTGTCACCCTGTGTTATAACTGTTGCATGAGGAATCGCATCCGACATAATTATCCATCATTGATCCATTTCCTACGAGCTTTTCACATATTGATCTTTGCTTAGTTACTTTTCCGTTGCCACTGTTACAATTACTACAAAACCAATACTGTTACTTTTGCCACCGTCACCGACAATTCCATATTACTTTGCTACTAAATACTTTGCTGTAGATATTAAGTCTTTCAGGTGCGGTTGAATTGACAACTCAACTGTTAATACTTGAGAATATTCTTTGTCTCCCCTTGTGTCGAATCAATAAATTTGGGTTGAATACTCTATCGTCGAAAACTGTTGTGATCCCCTATACTTGTGGGTTATCAAGACCAAAATGTTGCAAAAAGGAAACAGAGAGTTTGCATTGCGAACTCGATGGGACCGATCGCTCATCTCGGTTAGACCGAAACATTACGAAGGGAAACAGAGAGTTTGCAATCCCATCTCGGTGAGACCGAACTGATTAGGGTTTCTGGCTATGGCTGTGTCAAATGAACTCGGTGACGCCGGATAGATCAAATCGGTGGGGACGAGATTGACTTTTGTTTTGGGACATATGTGGATATGAGAAAGTGGTTGAGGGTTTTTGGAGCATATCACTAAGCATTTTGAGCAAGCAAGTCATTAAGCAACACCTCATCCACTTTTAATAGTATTGGCTTTTCCTATGGACTCAATGTGATCTTGGATCACTAAAATGAAAATGTAGAGTCTTGAGCTTTTGCCAATATGTGTCCTTAGCATTTTGAGGGGTCCACATTCCTAGTCCATGACATGCCAATCATTGAACTTTCTGAAATGATCATCTTGAAAGAGCATTAGTTCAATGAGCTATATGTTGTTAGGAATTACCAAAACCACCCAGGGATAGTTGCACTTTCAATATCTTCGGGACTGAGATATAATATACCCCTCTTCTTCTGAGTGGGTTTAAGCGGTGGTTCAGGAAGAGTCCAATAATCATAATTTTTCAATATGTTATTCAATCATTCTTCAGCTTGCCCAGTAGTTCGTTCCCTGAAAACACAACCAGCACAACTATCTAGGAAATCCCTAGAAGCATCGGTTAGTCCATTATAGAAGATATCAAGTATTTCATTTTTCTTAAGAGGATGATCAGGCAAAGCATTAAGCAATTGGCAAAGCCTCCCCCAAGCTTGTGGGATACTCTCTTCTTTAATTTGCACAAAGTTAAATATTTTCTGTAATGCAACTTGTTTCTTATGAGCAGCGAAATATTTTTCAGAGAAGTAATAAATCATATCCTGGGGACTACGCACACAACCATGAGCAAGAGTATTGTACCAAGCTTTAGCATCACCCTTTAATGAGAACGGAAATAATTCGAGAATATAGTAATAGCGAGTTTTCTCATCATGAGTAAAAAGGGTGGCTATGTCATTCAACTTAGTAAGATGTGCCACAAAAGTTTCAGTTTCATAACCATGAAAAGGATCAGATTCAACCAAAGTGATTAACTCTATGTCGACAGAGAATTCATAATCCTTATCATCAATAAAGATAGGTAAAGTAGCAAACTTAGGATCATATTGCATTCTAGCATTCAGAGATTTTTTTATACTTGCATAATAATTTCTCTAAATCATCTCTATCGATCCTTGCAAGCAAGAATATCTCTAGTTTTCTCCTCATTCATAACATAACCTTCTAGTACCTTAGGCAATTCATATCTAGGAGGGATAGTTCTAGCAGGTGTTTCAAGATTTTCAGTTTCAAGCTCATCATCAGATTCAACAACATCATGTTGAATTACTCTAGCAATTTGTTCATCAAGGAATTCACCTAGTGGCACATCATCATCATCAACCAAGGTACTAGCATCATCATAAGTATCATTCATAGCAGAAGTAGCATCATCAATAACTTGCGACATATCAGGATTAATAGCATGTGGTAGTGTTGCAAGTTTACTTATAACAGAAGGTGAATCTAAAGCAGAACTGGATGGCAGTTCCTTACCTCCCTTCGTCTTAGAGGGATAAATATTAATCTTAGCATCCTCCAGATTCTTCATAGTGATAAATTGATAATAATCCCAAGTGACTCAACAAATATAGCTATGCTCCTCGGCAACGGCGCTAGAAGAAGGTCTTGATAACCCACAAGTATAGGGGGTCGCAATAGTTTTCGAGGGTAGAGTATTCAACCCAAATTTATAGATTCGACAGAAGGGGAGCCAAAGAATATTTGCAAGTATTAGCAGCTGAGTTGTCAATTCAACCACACCTGGAGATTAATTATCTGCAGCAACGTGATCAGTAGCAAAGTAATATGATAGTTTTAATAATAGTGACAACAACAATAGTAACGGTAACAGTGATATCAGTATTTTGTAGCAAGTGCAACAGTAATGATAGCAGTAGCAACTTAGCAATAACAATATAAGATAAATTCGTAGGCATTGGATCGGTAATTTGTTGGATGATATTCATCATGTGATAGTCATAACCTAGGGCGATATGGCACTAGCTCCAGTTCATAAATATAATGTAGGCATGTATTCCGTAAATAGTCATACGTTCTTATGGAAAGAACTTGCATGACATCTTTTGTCCTACCCTCCTGTGGCAACGGGTCCAATTGGAAACTAAGGGATATTAAGGCCTCCTTTTAATAGAGAACCGGAACAAAGCATTAACACACAGTGAATACATGAACTCCTCAAACTACGGTCATCACCGAGAGTGGTCCCGACTATTGTCACTCCGGGGTGGCCGGATCATAACACGTAGTAGGTGACTATAACTTGCAAGATCGGATCTAGAACATGGATATAATGGTGATAACATGAACGGTTCAGATCTGAAATCATGGCATCCGGGCCCAAAGTGACAAGCATTAAGCATGGCAAAGTCATAGCAACATCAATCTCAGAACATAGTGGATACTAGGGATCAAGCCCTAACAAAACTAACTAGATTACATGATGAATCTCATCCAACTCCTCACCGACCAGCGAGCCTACGAAGGAATTACTCACTCCCGGTGGGGAGCATCATGGAATTGGCGATGGAGAAGGGTTGGTGATGACGAAGAACGAAGATCCCCCTCTCTGGAGCCCCAAACGCACTCCAGATCTGGCCTCCGTCTCGTGGGTCATGATAATTCTTTCTCCCTGATTTTTTTCTAGAAAAATAGGATTTTATAGCATCGGTTTCAGGGTATGTGGGGCCACCAGGTGGGGACAACCCACCTGGGCACGCCTGGGGGGCAGGCGCGCCCTAGTGGGTTGTGCCCACCCCGATGCCCCCTCAGGTGACTCTTGGCTCCAGAAATTCTCTTTATTGATATAAAAAATCCTCGCAAAGTTTCGTTCCATTCTGAGAACTTTTATTTCTACAAAAAAACAACGCCATGGTAGTTCTGCTAAAAACAGCGTCATACCAGGGTTAGTTTCATTCAAATCACGCAAATTAGAGTCCAAAACAAGAGGAAAAGCATTAGGAAAAGTAGATACGTTGGAGACGTATCACGGACCCAGAGGAGGACGAGGCGGAGCAGGAGCAGGAGCTAGCGATGGTTCCGGGCCATGGAGGACGCGGAGGCGGAGTCCGCCGTCACTCAAGTGGCCAAGATGGCGGAGCAGCAAGCCATCCTGGAGTCCATCCGGGATGAGGCCTATGTGGAGGCCAACTGGTAGTTCATCTGACAGGAATGGTCGGCGACCGACGCGCTCTTCAACGAGGTCGAAGCGGAGGCCGACATGGAGAAGTCAGAGCTGCAGCTTCCGCCCATGTACCCGGAGCCGGGCATGGAGATAGTGAACATCTTCAGCGAGGACTAGGGTAGTTGATCTACATGGTACGTGAACTTTTTTTATTTGCATGCTTTTATATGATTTTAAGATTTCTAGTATGAGATATCCAGATGCAGATGAGCAAATTTGAGGGCTAAGAGCAACTCCAACGCGCCGACCCAAATGGACACATGCTTTGTCCGCTTTTCGTCCATTTGGGTCGGCCGCCCGCTCAGCATCCGCCTTGTTTTTGTTTTGGGTCGGTCGGGTGCCCAACGCGTGCCACCCATTTCATGTTCGCGCATAAATTTAAAAGGCCCACAGCCATAGATCATGCCAGCAGCCATGATGTTGCCCAAAGTTCATGCCGACACCATGCCAGCGGCCGGCATACAATGCCATCCTCCAAAAACCCCACCACACAGTTCATGTTGGCACACTTGCCACCAGCCAGCACACATGCCAGCACACAAAAAAGGGGAGGGAATTCGACCACGCCATCTCGGCCATGGTCATGCAAGCACACTTGCTGGCATACAAAAAAAGGATGACGCTCTCCGCCATAGATCACTCATCGTCGAACTTGAGCATGTCGGCTTGCACCTTCTTGAACCATGGCCTCTTCCTCAGCGACATGATGTTCAGGTACACCTTCATGATCTCCACCCCGTCATCATGCTAGCAAGCGCCACTTCTTTCACCTTGGTCTTGACATTGGCAGCCTCGATCTCGAGCATCTTGGCTCGCTTCTCCGCCTCCATCTCAAGCATCCAGGCTTGCTTCTCCGCCTCCATCTCAAGCCTCCTACTTTGGATCTCCATGAAGGCGTTCATTTGCTCTTCCTTGTCTTGATGCTTCTCCTCCCTTGTGTCCTTTTTGCTCATCATGCCCTCCACGCTTGCAAGCAAGGCGATCAACACCGCATCGCACTTGTCCTCCTTGGAGTTGGTCTTCCCCTGCGGTCATGGCTTTTCGCCCTCCCAACCTCCTCTCCACGACTGCCTTCCCCCCATGCACCATGAGGGTGACATATTGCGCCTTGAACTTCTCCTCCCTATTGATGACCATCCAACAATGGAAGAAGTTGAAGGGCTTGCCGTCATGTTGGACCTTGAATGCCTCCAAAGCTTGGAATGCCTACAAATGAATAACATGCAAGAATATGGGCAAATGGACATGCAAGCGTAACGGGAATGGAAATGAAGAGGGGCGTATGTATACCATATCTTGCATGCTGATGCCGCTCACGGGGCATACCTTGATGCTCTCAAGAGTGGCATAAAACTTGTTGCACTCTTGTTGTATCACCCTCCATCACTTCGAAAGGGACACACACCCACGCTTGCTTTGCATTTGGTACGGCGCAAACTTCTTACATTCATGGAACTCATGATGAACATGAATCCAAAAGGTTGATGCCTTTTGTTCGGCGCCAACCATGGGGTCTTGCCCAATGTCTCTCCAACACTCACAAAGGAGCTTGTCCTCATACGGTGTGTAGGCCTTCGTCCACTTGCTTTTGCGCTTTTTGTTTGCGCCGGCTAGGTTGATGAGCTCGTCCTCGAACAAAGGCTCCCTATCGATGTCCATTTCATCATCTTCCTCAAGGCCATAGTCCTCGGGGAACTTGTGGTCGAGCGGGAAGCCGCCCAGGCCGACCTGATCTTCCATGAAGGCGTCGTGCATGCCAGCTTGATCATAGGTCACCAGCGTGAATGGTGCTCGGTTGTCTTGGCTTTGGATCTCATCGGGATCATAGGCAGTGGCGGCGTCACTGCCATCGGAGGCAGTGGCCGCTACACCACCTTCGAAGATGATGTTCTCGATGATGAAACGGTTGACCGTTTCATCATCACCAGCCGTCGGCATTCTGTCGAACAGGATGCGGGCTCCAGGGAGCACGTTGGTTGGCATCTCCCGCAGGCGCTTCCTCGCCCCTCTGGAGGATGATGCACCGGCCACCAGCGTGGCGTTGAGGTCGATGGACACGGGCGCGGGCATGGATGGCACCACCATGCTCACCTCCCGCGAGCATTCCCCGTAGAAGTGGGAGGCTTCAGATAGACGTGGAAGCCGGGAATCAAGTGCGTGGTAGACGCATGCAGTGACTCTGGCAACACCATCCGAGGAAATGCCGACGAGCTTGTGCTGGCCGTGGCCATGATGGCGCTGATGAGCCTGTGCTGGACAGGGTTTAACCCTAGGTAGAGCAGGGTCTCCCTCGTTGCCACAATGACTCGGGCATTGGTTTCCTCTTGCTGTGCGGTGGGGGAGAGAGTGGTGATAGCCGCTACTTCATCCCTTGCGTTCATCGCATGCCTCGGGTCCTTTCTCTTGCCCGACTGCACGGCCCGCTCCTCGAGCGTCAGCTGCTTCTTCTTCTTGGGCAGGGCGGCGGTCTTGCGAGGGCCACAGGGCTTGTGTTTGCCTGAGGGGATGGAGGTGAGGAGAGACGAGGCGAGGGAGGCAAGGCCGGCGGCGGCATTGAGGGTCGGGGCATCGTCCATGGCGAGCGGCCGGAAGCGCAAGCAGGCGATTTTTTGGGAAAGTGGAGGCAAATGGTGGTTGTTGTGCCACCAACTGGCAGGCCAGGGGAAGGAGTAGGCGCGCGTCATGCAAGTTCGCATCGTGTCCACACCGACGCAAATGAGGCCCAAATTTGGGCCAGGAATGGGTCGGCAGGCGGACAAAAAGTGGACGCGCGTCCATTTGGGTCGGTGCGTTGGGCCGACTTTTCTGTCTGTGGCGACCCAAATGGACACGCATAGACGAAATCGGTCAGTGCTTTGGAGTTTTTTTAGGGAAAGCCTTCATGGCACACTTTATTTCAATTTAAATAATGATACATCGTTTATTACAGCTGGAACAATAAAACTAGGAGGATTATCATCCCAAAATACAGAAGAATTTGAATCTAAAGCATGTCTAGCTAAAGTGTGTGCCACCTTGTTTGCTTCCCTATTGCAATGCTGAACAGAAATATTACCAATCCTGGATGCTATCTGAAAACAATATGCAAGTATGGACTCCACACCTGGATGACCCCATTAAAAGCTTGGAAAAGTTCCAGAGAATCTAATTCAACAATCACCGAAACACTGCCCAAATTTTCCAACATATAAAGGCCTTTTTGAAGTGTTGTTGCCTCCGTTGTTGCAGCGTCAAGTAAATGGTGAAGAGGCCAACAAGCCCCAGCAATAGCTTCACCTAGTGTATTCTGTAGCACTGCCCCCGCTCCATCTGTTCCATTTTCAAAAAGATGCATCTATGTTCAACTTGTATGTGAGAGTCGGAGGTCTAGACCAAGTTATTTCATGTGGTTCAGAGTTGGTGTAAGCTTCCCCGCAATTCGTAGATATAACTTGGATAGCGAAAGCTGAATGTGGCAAAGGAGCCACTACCACCCCTTTAACAACCTCTCCGTTGCCACCAAATATACTAAGTGCCCACGATAATCATCTCCTTCAAACCAACGTGGCCAAGTACATAAATTTGTTATTCCGGCGGCGAAGAAGCTCCTCAAGGACTATGGATCCAAATCGATCAACACGTGAAGCCTCCATAATAATGTCTCGCAGTCCCAGAGAGTTCCAAACTTCTTGTGCTCGATTGCAGGTGAACATCAAGTGTCTAATATCTTCGGGACCTGAAGAACAAACCGAACACTGGCCAGTGGTAGGAATATGTCTATTAGCAGGGACTGACAAACCTAGCATTATGCCATGCAGAGCTTTCCAGCCAATTTTTTTACTTTGCTAGACACTTTAAGCTTCCACAAAATATCCCATACCGGATTGCATGTGGTTGTACCTTGTCCATCCGCTCTAGTCAGTCGGTGTCTATGAGCACATTCCCATTCAATGTAATATGTCGACTTCACTAAGAACACATACGATTTTGTATTATGCTAGGCCACAAAATCCTTGTTGAGGTGTTCTCCTAAGGGTATCCGCAGAATTCTTTTCACATCGAGTGGGTTAAAAATATTGTTGATCAGTGTCTCATCCCATTTTCTAGTAGCAGGGTCAATCAAATCACAACTGTTTGTAGTAGGACTTGACCTCTTGGTGTTTGAATCATTCTAGATGGGCTTCCTGGGATCCAGTGATCTTCCCATATATTAATCATTTCACCGGTGCCAACTCTCCAAATGTGACCCCTCTTGAAGGTACAAATGTTGGGGAACATAGTAATTTCAAAAAAAATCCTACGCACACGCAGGATCATGGTGATGCATAGCAATGAGAGGGGAGAGTGTCGTCCACATACCCTCGTAGACCGTTAAGCGGAAGCGTTATGACAACGCGGTTGATGTAGTCGTACGTCTTCACGATCGACCGATCCTCAGTACCGAACGTACGGCACCTCCGCGTTCAGCACACATTCAGCTCGGTGACATCCCGTGAACTCACGATCCAGTAGAGCTCGGGGAAGAGTTTCGCCAGCACGATGGCGTGGTGACGATGTTGATGAAGCTACCGTGGCAGGGCTTCGCCTAAGCACCGCTACAGTATGACCGAGGTGGGTTATGGTGGAGGGGGGCACCGCACAAGGCTGGGAGAGATCTTTATGATCAACTTGTGTGTCTAGAGGTGCCCCCTGTCCCTGTATATAAAGGAGCAAGGGGGAGGCAGGTCAGCCCTTGTTGGTGCGCCAGGAGGAGGAATCCTCCTCCTAGTAGGAGTAGGATTCCCCTCTTTCCTACTCCTACTAGGAGGGGGAAAGGAAGGGAGAGAAAGAGAAGGAAAGGGGGGCGCCGACCCCCCTCTCCTAGTCCAATTCGGACCAGAGGGGAGGGGCGCGCTTCCTGCCCTAGGCCGGCCCCTCTCTCTTTCCCTTATGGCCCAACAAGGCCCATTAGCCCCTGGGGGGTTTCGGTAACCCCTTTGATACTCCGGTAAAATCCCGATTTTACCCAGAACTCTTCCGATGTCCAAATGTAGGCTTCCAATATATCAATCTTCATGTCTCGGCCATTTCGAGACTCCTCGTCATGTCCATGATCATATCCGGGACTCCGAACTACCTTCGGTACATCAAAACATATAAACTCATAAAACCGATCATCACAAAACTTTAAGCGTGCGAACCCTACAGGTTCGAGAACTATGTAGACATGACCGAGACATGTCTCCGGTCATTAACCAATAGCGGAACTTGGATGCTCATATTGGTTCCTACATATTCTACGAAGATCTTTATCGGTCAAACTGCATAACACTATACGTTGCTCTCTTTATCATCAGTATGTTACTTGCCCGAGATTCGATCGTCGGTATCCCAATACCTAGTTCGATCTCGTTACCAGCAAGTCTCTTTACTCATTCGTAATGTACTATCCCACAACTAACTCATTAGTTGCATTGCTTGCAAGGCTTATAGTGATGTGCATTACCGAGAGGGCCCAGAGATACCTCTCCGACAATCGGAGTGACAAATCCTAATCTTGATCTATGCCAACTCAACAAGTACCATCGGAGACACCTATAGAGCACCTTTATAATAACCCAGTTACGTTGTGATGTTTGGTAGCGCACAAAGTGTTCCTCCGGTATTCGGGAGTTACATAATCTCATACTCATAAGAACATGTATAAGTCATGAAGAAAGCAATAGCAGTAAACAAAAACGATCAAGTGCTAAGCTAACTTAATGGGTCAAGTCAATCACATCATTCTCCTAATGATGTGATCCCATTGATCAAATAACAACTCATGTCTATGGTTAGGAAATTTAACCATCTTTGATCAATGAGCTAGTCAAGCAGAAGCATACTAGTGACACTATGTTTGTCTATGTATTCACACATGTATTATGTTCCCGGTTAATACAATTCTAGCATGAATAATAAACATTTATCATGAAATAAGGAATAAATAATAACTTTATTATTGCCTCTAGGGCATATTTCTTTCAGTCTCCCACTTGCACTAGAGTCAATAATCTAGATTACACAGTAATGATTTTAACACCCATGGGGCATTGGTGCTGATCATGTTTTGCTCGTGGAAGAGGCTTAGTCAATGGGTCTGCAACATTCAGATCTGTATGTATCTTGCAAATCTCTATGTCTCCCACCTGGACTTGATCCCGGATAGAGTTGAAGCGTGTGTTGATGTGCTTGGTTCTCTTGTGAAATCTGGATTCCTTTGCCAAGGCAATTGCACCAGTATTGTCACAAAAGATTTTCATTGGACCCGATGCACTAGGTATGACACCTAGATCGGATATGAACTCCTTCATCCAGACTCCTTTATTTGCTACTTCCGAAGCAGCAATGTACTCTGCTTCACATGTAGATCCCGCCACGACGCTTTGTTTAGAACTGCTCCGACTGGCAGCTCCACCGTTCAATATAAACACGTATTCGGTTTGTGATTTAGAATCGTCCGGATCAGTGTCAAAGCTTGCATCAACGTAACCACTTACGATGAGCTCTTTGTCACCTCCATAAACGAAAAACATATCCTTGGTCCTTTTCAAGTACTTTAGGATGTTCTTGACCGCTGTCCAGTGATCCACTCCTGGATTACTTTGGTACCTCCCTGCTAGACTAATAGCAAGGCACACTTCAGGTCTGGTACACAACATTGCATACATGATAGAGCCTATGGCTGAAGCATAGGGAACACTTTTCATTTTCTCTCTATCTTCTGCAGTGGTCGGGCATTGAGTCTTACTCAACTTCACACCTTGTAACACAGGCAAGAACCCTTTCTTAGCTTGATCCATTTTGAAATTTTTCAAAACTTTATCAAGGTATGTGCTTTGTGAAAGTCCAATTAAGCGTCTTGATCTATCTCTATAGATCTTGATGCCCAATATATAAGCAGCTTCACCGAGGTCTTTCATTGAAAGACTCTTATTCAACTATCCTTTTATGCTATCGAGAAATTCTATATCATTTCCAATCAACAATATGTCATCCCCATATAATATTAGAAATGCTACAGAGCTCAAACTCATTTTCTTGTAAATACAGGCTTCTCCGAAAGTCTGTATAAAACCATATGCTTTGATCACACTATCAAAACGTTCATTCCAACTCTAAGGGGCTTGCACCATTCCATAAATGGAATGCTGGAGCTTGCACACTTTGTTAGTACCCTTTGGATCGATAAAACCTTCAGGTTGCATCATACACAACTCTTCTTCCAGAAATCCATTCAGGAATGCAATCTTTACATCCATTTGCCAAATTTCATAATTATAAAATGCGGCAATAGCTAACATGATTCGGACAGACTTAAGCATCGCTAATGGTGAGAAGGTCTCATCGTAGTCAACTCCTTGAACTTGTCGAAAACCTTTCGCAACAAGTCGAGCTTTATAGACAGTAACATTACCGTCATCGTCAGTCTTCTTCTTGAAGATCCATTTATTCTCAATGACTTGCCGATCATCGGGCAAGTCAACCAAAGTCCACACTTTGTTCTCATACATGGATCCCATCTCAGATTTCATGGCCTCAAGCCATTTTTTCGGAATCTGGGCTCATCATCGCTTCCTCATAGTTCGTAGGTTCGTCATGGTCAAGTAACATGACCTACAGAACAGGATTACCGTACCACTCTGGTGCGGATCTTGCTCTGGTTGACCTATGAGGTTCGGTAGTAACTTGATCTGAAGTTTCATGATCATTATCATTAGCTTCCTCACTAATTGGTGTAGGTGTCACAGGAACCGGTTTCTGTGATGAACTACTCTCCAATAAGGGAGCAGGTACAGTTACCTCATCAAGTTCTACCTTCCTCCCACTCACTTCTTTCGAGAGAAACTCCTTCTCTAGAAAGGATCCATTCTTAGCAACGAATGTCTTCCCTTCGGATCTGTGATAGAAGGTGTACCCAATAGTTTCCTTTGGGTATCCTATGAAGACACATTTCTTCGATTTGGGTTCGAGATTAGCAGGTTGAATCTTTTTTCACATAAGCATCGCAGCCCCAAACTTTAAGAAATGACAAATTTGGTTTCTTGCCAAACCATAGTTCATAAAGGCGTCGTCTCAACGGATTTTGATGGTGCCCTATTTAACGTGAATGTAGTCATCTCTAAAGCATAACCCCAAAACGATAGCGGTAAATCAGTAAGAGATATTATAGATCACACCATATCTAGTAAAGTACGATTACGACGTTCGGATACACCATTACGCTGTGGTGTTCCGGGTGGCGTGAGTTGCGAAACTATTGTGCATTGTTTCAAATGTAGACCAAACTCGTAACTCAAATATTCTCCTCCACGGTCAGATCGTAGAAACTTTATTTTCTTGTTACGATGATTTTCCACTTCACTCTGAAATTCTTTGAACTTTTCAAATGTTTCAGACTTATGTTTCATTAAGTAGATATACCCATATCTGCTCAAATCATCTGTGAAGGTGAGAAAATAACGATACCCGCCGCGAGCCTCAATATTCATCAACCACATACATCAGTATGTATGATTTCCAACAAATCTGTTGCTCACTCCATAGTTCCGGAGAACGGTGTTTTAGTCATCTTGCCCATAAGGCATGGTTCGCAAGTACCAAGTGATTCATAATCAATTGATTCCAAAAGTCCATCAGTATGGAGTTTCTTCATGCGCTTTATACCAATATGACCCAAACGGTAGTGCCACAAATAAGTTGCACTATCATTATCAACTCTGCATCTTTTGGTTTCAACATTATGAATATGTGTATCACTACTATCGAGATTCAACAAAAATAGACCACTCTTCAAGGGTGCATGACCATAAAAGATATTACTCATATAAATAGAACAACCATTATTCTCATATTTAAATGAATAACCGTCTCGCATTAAACAAGATCCAGATATAATGTTCATGTTTAACGCTGGCACCAAATAACAATTATTTAGGTCTAAAACTAATCCCGAAGGTAGATGTAGAGGTAGCGTGCCGACGACGATCACATCGACTTTGGACCCATTTCCCACGCACATCGTCACCTTGTCCTTAGCCAGTCTTCGCTTGATCCGTAGTCCCTGTTTCGAGTTGCAAATATTAGCAACAAAATTAGTATCAAATACCCAGGTGCTACTGCGAGCTCTAGTAAGGTACACATCAATAACATGTATATCACATATACCTTTGTTCACCTTGCCATCCTTCTTATCCGCCAAATACTTGGGGCAGTTCCGCTTCCAGTGACCAGTCTGTTTGTAGTAGAAGCACTCAGTCTCAGGCTTAGGTCCATACTTATGTTTCTTCTCTTGAGCAGCAACTTGTTTGCTGTTCTTCTTGAAGTTCCCCTTCTTCTTCCCTTTACCCTTTTTTGAAACCGGTGGTCTTGTTGACCATCAACACTTGATGCTCCTTCTTGATTTCTACCTTCGCTGCCTTTAGCATTGCGAAGAGCTCGGAAATTTTCTTATTCATACCTTGCATATTATAGTTCATCACGAAGCTTTTGTAGCTTGGTGGCAGTGATTGAAGAACTCTGTCAATGACACTATCAATGGGAAGATTAACTCCCAGTTGAGTCAAGTGATTATGGTACCCAGACATTTTGAGTATATGTTCACTGACAGAACTATTCTCCTCCATCTTGCAGCTATAGAACTTATTGGAGACTTCATATCTCTCAATCCGGGCATTTTCTTGAAATATTAACTTCAACTCCTGGAACATCTCATATGCTCCATGACGCTCAAAACGTCGTTGAAGTCCCGGTTCTAAGCCGTAAAGCATGTCACACTGAACTATCGAGTAGTCATCAGCTTTGCTCCGCCATACGTTCATAACATCTGGTGTTGCTCCTGCAGCAGGTTTGGCACTCAGCGGTGCTTCCAGGATGTAATTCTTCTGTGCAGCAATGAGGATAATCCTCAAGTTACGGACCCAGTCCGTGTAATTGCTACCATCATCTTTCAACTTTGCTTTCTCAAGGAACGCATTAAAATTCAATGGAACAACAGCACGGGCCATCTATCTACAATCAACATAGACAAGCAAAATACTATCAGGTACTAAGTTCATGATAAATTTAAGTTCAATTAATCATATTACTTAAGAACTCCTACTTAGATAGACATCCCTTTGATCATCTAAGTGATCACGTGATCCAAATCAACTAAACCATGTCCGATCATCACATGAGATGGAGTAGTTTTCATTGGTGAACATCACTATGTTGATCATATCTACTATACGATTCACGCTCGACCTTTCGGTCTCAGTGTTCCAAGGCCATATCTGCATATGCTAGGCTCGTCAAGTTTAACCTGAGTATTCTGCGTGTGCAAAACTGGCTTGCACCCGTTGTAGATGAACGTAGAGCTTATCACACCCGATCATCATGTGATGTCTCGGCACAACAAACTTTAGCAACGGTGCATACTCAGGAAGAACACTTTTATCTTGAAATTTAGTGAGAGATCATCTTGTAATGCTACCGTCAAACAAAGCAGAATAAGATGCATAAAGGATAAACATCACATGCAATCAATATAAGTGATATGATATGGCCATCAACATATTGTGCTTGTGATCTCCATCTCCGAAGCACCGTCATGATCACCATCGTCACCGACGCGACACCTTGATCTCCATCATAGCATCGTTGTCGTCTCGCCAACTATTGCTTCTACGACTATCGCTACCGCTTAGTGACAAAGTAAAGCAATTACAGGGCGATTGCATTGCATACAATAAAGCGACAACCATATGGCTCCTGCCAGTTGCCGATAACTCCATTACAAAACATGATCATCTCATATAATAAATATAGCATCATGTCTTGGCCATATCACATCACAACATGCCCTGCAAAAACAAGTTAGACGTCCTCTACTTTGTTGTTGCAAGTTTTACGTGGCTGCTACGGGCTGAGTAAGAACCGTTCTTACCTACGCATCAAAACCACAATGATAGTTCGTCAAGTTAGTGTTGTTTTAACCTTCTCAAAGACTGGGCGTAGCCACACTCGGTTCAACTAAAGTTGGAGAAACTGACACCTGCCAGCCACCTATGTGCAAAGCACGTCGGTAGAACCAGTCTCGCGTAAGCACACGCGTAATGTCGATCCAGGCCGCTTCATACAACAATACCGCCGAACCAAAATATGACATGCTGGTAAGCAGTATGACTTGTATCGTCCACTTCTACTCGTGCATATAACATCTACGCATAAAAGCAAGCTCAGATGCCACTGCTGGGGAACGTAGTAATTTCAAAAAAAATCCTATGCACACGCAGGATCATGGTGATGCATAGCAACGAGAGGGGAGAGTGTCGTTCACGTACCCTCGTAGACCGTTAAGCGGAAGCGTTATGACAACGCGGTTGATGTACTCGTACGTCTTCACGATCGACCGATCCTCAGTACCGAACGTACGACACCTCAGCGCTCAGCACACATTCAGCTCGGTGACGTCCCGTGAACTCACGATCTAGTAGAGCTCGGGGAAGAGTTTCGTCAGCACTATGGCGTGGTGACGATGTTGATGAAGCTACCGTGGCAGGGCTTCGCCTAAGCACAGCTACAGTATGACCGAGGTGGGTTATGGTGGAGGGGGCACCGCACACGGCTGGGAGAGATCTTTGTGATCAACTTGTGTGTCTAGAGGTCCCCCCTGCCCCTGTATATAAAGGAGCAAGGGGGAGGCCGGCCGGCCCTTGTTGGTGCGCCAGGAGGAGGAATCCTCCTCCTAGTAGGAGTAGGATTCCCCTCTTTCCTACTCCTACTAGGAAGGGGGAAGGAAGGGAGAGAAAGAGAAGGAAAGGGGGGCGCCGACCCCCCTCTCCTAGTCCAATTCAGACTAGAGGGGAGGGGGTGCACTGACTTCCCTAGGCCGGCCCCTCTCTCTTTCCCTTATGGCCCAACAAGGCTCATTAGCCCCTGGGGGGTTCCGGTAACCCCTCCAGTACTCCGGTAAAATCCCGATTTTACTCGGAACTCTTCCGATGTCCAAATGTAGGCTTCCAATATATCAATCTTCATGTCTCGACCATTTTGAGACTCCTCGTCATGTCCGTGATCATATCCGTGACTCCGAGCTACCTTCGGTACATCAAAACATATAAACTCATAAACCCGATCGTCACAGAACTTTAAGCGTGCGGACCCTACGGGTTCGAGAACTATGTAGACATGACCGAGACATGTCTCCGGTCAATAACCAATAGCGGAACCTGGATGCTCATATTGGTTCCTACATATTCTATGAAGATCTTTATCGGTCAAACCGCATAACACTATACGTTATTCTCTTTGTCATTGGTACGTTACTTGCCCGAGATTCGATCGTCGGTATCCCAATACCTAGTTCAATCTCGTTACCGGCAAGTCTCTTTACTCGTTTCATAATGTACTATCCCGCAACTAACTCATTAGTTGCATTGCTTGCAAGGCTTATAGTGATGAGCATTACCGAGAGGGCCCAGAGATACCTCTCCGACAATCGGAGTGACAAATCCTAATCTTGATCTATGCCAACTCAACAAGTACCATCGGACACACCTGTAGAGCACCTTTATAATCACCCAGTTATGTTGTGATGTTTGGCAGCACACAAAGTGTTCCTCCGGTATTCGGGAGTTGCATAATCTCATAGTCATAAGAACATGTATAAGTCATGAAGAAAGCAATAGCAGTAAACAAAAACGATCAAGTGCCAAGCTAACATAATGGGTCAAGTCAATCACATCATCTCCTAATGATGTGATCCCATTGATCAAATAACAACTCATGTATATGGTTAGGAAACTTAACCATCTTTGATCAATGAGCTAGTCAAATAGAGGCATAATAGTGACACTATGTTTGTCTATGTATTCACACATGTATTATGTTTCCGGTTAATACAATTCTAGCATGAATAATAAACATTTATCATAAAATAAGGAAATAAATAATAACTTTATTATTGCCTCTAGGGCATATTTCCTTCAACAAAGGCTAGCCACGATGCTTTGCCACGTGAATGATGAACCTTTTTTGGGGCCCGCCTTAAGTAAATTGCAGTGAGGGTAGTTGTCGGTGTCAAAACCGGCGGATCTCGGGTAGGGGGTCCCGAACTGTGCGTCTAGGCCGGATGGTAACAGGAGACAAGGGACACGAAGTTTTACCCAGGTTTGGGCCCTCTCGATGGAGGTAAAACCCTACGTCCTGCTTCATTAATATTGATGATATGGGTAGTACAAGAGTAGATCTACCACGAGATCGAGGAGGCTAAACCCTAGAAGCTAGCCTATGGTTTGATTGTTGATGTGTATGTCGTCCTATGGACTAAAACCCTCCGGTTTATATAGACACCGGATAGGGTTAGGGTTACATAGAGTCGGTTACAATGGTAGGAGATCTTCATATCTGTATCGCCAAGCTTGCCTTCCACGCCAAGGAAAGTCCCTTCCGGACGCGGGACGGAGTCTTCAATCTTGTATCTTCATAGTCCAGGAGTCCGGCTGAAGGTATAGTCCGGCTATCCGAACACCCCCTAATCCAGGACTCTCTTAGTAGCCCCCGAACCAGGCTTCAATGACGATGAGTCCGGCGCGCAGATTGTCTTCGGCATTGCAAGGTGGGTTCTCCTCCAAATTCCGTGTACCTATTTGAATAAAGTCCGGTTTCTTGTAGATGTTGCGCTCCTTGGCTTCTACGCCCAATAATGGCCGCTTCCCACATGTCAAACGAATATGAAAAGTCTGAGTGTTTTTACATTCACACCCCTAGCCGCGTAAATGAGCTGCCCTATTTAAGGGGACAAGGATTTAGATCCAATCCACACCTTCTCCCCTCCGCGAGTGTTCATTAGAGCGCATCCGACAAAGGTCCATTCCACCATGGACAGCCGTCGCAACTCCTCCCCTCGCCCTTCCAGCCCTAAGCCTGGATATTGGGAGAGATGTTCCACCCCGCATAGTGAAAGTGCAACTATCCCTAGGTGGTTTTGGTAATTCATAACAACATATAGCTCATTGAGCTAATGCTATTCCAAGATGATTATTTCAGGAAAGCTCAATGATTGGCATGGCATGGATGTGAAAGTGGAACCCTCAAAATGCTAAGGACAAAGGATTGGCTCAAGCTCAAAAGCTCAAGACTCTTCATTTTATATTTTAGTGATCCAAGATCACATTGAGTCTTTAGGAAAAGCCAATACTATCAAGGAGGGATGAGGTGTCGCTTAATGAGCCTCTTGCTTCATGTGCTTAGTGATATGCTCCAAAACCCTCAACTACTTTCCCATATCCACATATGACCTAAACCCTAAGCCAAACTCGGTCCTACCGATTCTTCCTATCCGGCGCCACCGAGTTTCACTTGTCATAAGCCACTGCCAAACCCTAGCAATTCGGTTCTACCGATAGGGATCTCAGTCTCACCGAGATGGGATTGCAAACTCTCTATTTCCCTTTCGTAACTTTTCGGTCTCACCGAAAGAGCGAATCGGTCCCATCGAGATTGCAATGTAAATTCAGTGTTTCCCCTTTGTAACTTTTCGGTCTCACCGAAAGAGTAAATCGGTCCCACCGAGTTTGCCTGACCAACTCTCTGGTTAGCTAATTACCAAATTCGGTCTCACCGAGTTTGTGTAATCGGTCTCACCGAGATTACGTTATGCCCAAACCCTAACCATATCGGTCCTACCGAGTTGCATGTCAGTCCCACCGAAAATCTCTAACGGTCACTAGGTTTACATTTTCGGTCCGACCGAGTTTGTTGATTCGGTCCCACCAAGATTGGAAAACTGTGTAACGGTTGGATTTCGTGTGGAGGCTATATATACCCCTCCACCTCCTCTTCATTCGAAGAGAGAGCTATCAGAACACATACACCATTCCAACTCATATGTTCTGAGAGAGAACCACCTACTCATGTGTTGAGACCAAGATATTCCATTCCTACCATATGAATCTTGATCTCTAGCCTCTCCAAGTTGCTTTCCAATCAAATCTTCTTTCCACAAAATCCAAATCCTATGAGAGAGAGTTGAGTGTTGGGGAGACTATCATTTGAAGCACAAGAGCAAGGAGTTCATTACCTACACACCATTTGTTACTTCTTGGAGAGTGGTGTCTCCTAGATTGGCTAGGTTTCACTTGGGAGCCTCCGACAAGATTGTGGAGTTGAACCAAGGAGTTTGTAAGGGCAAGGAGATCGCCTACTTCGTGAAGATCTACCGCTAGTGAGGCAAGTCCTGTGTGGGCGATGGCCATGGTGGGATAGACAAGGTTGCTTCTTCGTGGACCCTTTATGGGTGGTTGCTTCTTCGTGGACCCTTCGTGGGTGGAGCCCTGTGTGGACTCGCGCAACCGTTACCCTTTGTGGGTGGAGCCCTGTGTGGACTCTCGCAACCGTTACCCTTTGTGGGTTGAAGTCTCCATCAACGTGGATGTAGGATAGCACCACCTATCCGAACCACGGGAAAAACATCCGTGTCTCCAATTGCGTTTGAATTCTCCAAACCCTTCCCTTTACATTCTTGCAAGTTGCATGCTTTACTTTCTGCTGCCAGTATACTCTTTGCATGCTTGCTTGAATTGTGTGATGATTGCTTGACTTGTCCTAAAATATCTAAAATCTGCCAAGAACTAAAATTGGGAAAAGGTTAAGTTTTTATTTGGTCAAGTAGTCTAATCACCCCCCTCTAGACATACTTTCGATCCTACACATAGCGAGCTAGTGACGCTCTAGACCAAGGGATTTCTCCCCCAGGCCTATATGGTCCCGGTTCGAGCTGGTCTTGCCGTCTACAATGGCGGAGAGCAAGCAGAGAATGCCCCTAATCCCTCCAAAGGAGAGCGGGTATGCCTTGTCCCTTACTTAATAAGGGGGCTCGGATTTCCAATCCACCCATTTCTCCGAGGGCTGCTGGAGTTCTACGCCCTCCAGCTACATCATCTCACGCCTGCCTCGATATTGCATATCGCGGGCTTTGTAGCCCTCTGCGAGCTGTTCTTGGGTGTTGAAGCTCATTTCGGACTGTGGAAGGAGCTATTTTGCCTCGTGCCCCGTTCCAAGAAGGGGTCAATGTATCAAGTGGGCGGAGCCGAAGTGTGGCGCATCGCCGGGACCGGATATCTGTACGGAACCCCAAAGAAGGCGTCCGAAGACTGGCCCTCGGAATGGTTCTATATAGAAGATGTCCCGCTGTCGAATCCTGTCCGGATCGGCCTCCCTGAATTCAATAGTGCTCCCTTAAAGAAAAGCCTAAGCTGGCGCCCACGGAGCCCCCAGAGGGAAAGTGACAGGGACATCATTTACCTGATGGGCCGAATAAGATTGTTAGCCCGTTCCGGACTAACCATGATCGGGGTTATGGTCGAATGCATTATGCGGGGGGTGCAGCCGCTTCAGTATAGAAGCCACCCCATGTGGGATTTCAACGGGGAGGACGACGCCACCCGCTACGGTCGTAAGGGGACGGACTCAGCTGCCGCTCTACTAAAGATCTTGTCCACTTTGTATAAGGGAGAAGAGGAGGAATTTCTCTGCATCAACCCTCAGGGTGGATTCTCCATGCACAATCCCCCGAGCTGGGTAAGCGGCCGTATTTACTTGTCCATCCGTTTTGTATTCCCATTGTTAAATATTCAGTCTGACGACTTTAACGCAGGAACTGCGCCGGGCTGTTAAGGAAATAAGCAGCCCTCCTCCACAACCCGAGGACCCAGGACGGTCCCTCGACCCGGCCTCTCAAGAGGATCCGGACATATCTATGGAGCTGATTGATGGAGTGTTCCATCAATCGAGCAAGGACAATGCCTTGGTGGACATTATGGCCGATTACCCAGGGCTAATCCTGACGCCCCAGGTACCTGAGATCGAAGTCCCAGTACCCTGAATAGGTGTCCGCTCACTCGCGTTCAGTTTCCCGATTGCAACCGAACTTTGCAGGGGAGGTTTTTAAGGCGGAAGGCCGAACCTGCGGCGACAAGCCAACGAGGGGCCATAGGGCCCCGTGGGCCGAAAAGAAGTACAGTCTGGACCGAGGCGTCAGCGCAAAGGTATGGCACGCCCCCTTATCCCAGGTGTTATACCTTCGAGGCACATTGACACTCGTGCTCTCTTCAGGACTAAGAGACCTCGCCGGACTATACCCGAAGAGGCTGCCAATCGCACCTCCACCAGCCAGGCTCCAAAGCCTGGTCTGGAGGCGGAGGCGAATGCAAGGCGCGCGCCAGACGCTCCTCCGACGGAGGATGTGGACGGGTTGTCTGCCACCAACTCTGAGGTGGAGAGTGCCATGAACCACAGCGTCGCCGGACAATTCTTCGCGACGCTTGTTTCTCCCAAGGGGCGTTAGATGCCTTCAACTCGGGAGATGCGCACCTCCATGCCGCTCAAAATGGTCTAGCCAGAGCCACGGAGCAATATGTAAAAGACATACGGGTAAGAAAATTTTGGTAATTATATGTATATAGCAGTAGCCCCCGAGACTTGAAACAGTTAGAATGACTGATTGAAGGATCATTTGATATGCAGGTTCTTACAGAAAAGAATTCCCTACTGTCCAAGGAGCTGGAAGAGTGCAAAGCCCAACTGGAGGCCGCACTAGCCACGGCAGGGGGGCCTAAGGAGACCCCCTCTGGTAATATACACTTTGAAAGATAAGTATTTTGCGAAGCACGGCTTTGGTGCGAATCTGACAAATGAAATTGCAGATGGCGCCGGATTGAATCCAGAAAGGCAACACCTCCTACGCCAGCTAAAGGCTGGTGAGAGGGTGCTGCTAAAGGTGATGGGGGAGAAGAACAATCTCCAAGATGCCAACACCAAGCTGGGCGTCGAGCTGAAAGATGTTCGTGCCCAGCTGTCAGACTCCGTGAAGGAGAATCAGCGGCTTCGGCGCGGCATATTTAGTAAGTGCTTGAATGAACCTTTTGAAAGAAAGTTCGGCGGGGAAGTCGACTAACAGAGCAATGTATGTAGGTGTGCTAACAGGTCGTCCTGCAGAGGAGATGCCCGGTTCTACGGGTGACCTTCTTCCCGAGCTCTCGCAATTGCTCGGTCGAGTTCGGCATGGCGATGCGAGGCGTCGCCCAGGCCCTGTGGCCATCCGTCTCCATGCCCGAAGGTCTTGGAGAGCTTGCGGAGAAGCTAAAGGGAGCACGGCGGCGCTTCCGATTGTGGAAGATATCAGCATGCCGTCAAGGCGCTAGGGAGGCCTGGGCCATGGTGAAGACGCGGTATGCAAAGGCTGACCCCAACCACATGGCCGAGGTCGGTCCTGTAGGGCCCGATGGGAAGGAGATCCCTGTAAGCTTAGTATACGGCCAAGTAGAGTTGGCCGCAAAGTATTCCCAGCAGGACTGTAAATTAGATAGCCTGTTAGATGGTATTGAAGAGGAATACAACCAGTCAAAATGACTATGTAATTTAATTGACATTTATAATGCCTTCTAGCCGGATTGTAGATCATTTGTCATGGCCGACCTTTTCGCTTCAGCCTCGGGACCTGACGGTCCGGAGTGTGTCCGAATTCCCACGCGGTTATATAGGAACCGGGGAATGCATGGAGACCAGGCGTAGGGGTCATTAGGGCGTGAACAGACAAGTGCCCGACTAGGTATGTTATATTACATGGTTAGTAAGAAATATCTTCGAGGGAGAATAGTTCCGTTAGGGGTTCCTTTCCCTGGGAGGCATGCCCTAAGGTGCATGTCCATGCTGCGAAAAGAAACGCAGGAAAAACATCTGGCGCGTATAGATAAAAATAAAAGAAGATCATGTTTAGTTCACCGACCGAATATTCCCTTAAGAATGCTAGCTTTCGGCTTCACCCAGTCTGAGGTACACGTCCGGCTGACCCGGCAGTAACAATCGCAGAGGTGCTCCCTTTACCACCTAGCCGAACAATCGGGAACGTAGGGGTAAGCACAGGAGCTAGGCAACCCAGCTTGGCTAAAACTTAAGTCATATCCATGCATATAATGGTGAATAAAAGGTACATGCGGAAGTGCGACACATGTGTTGGGCATGAAGCCCGTATGAATAAGCTTCTGTTTAAAGAAGCCCCCAGGTTTAGTGAGCGCGGGTAGCGCGTCACTTTATGAGCCTTTACAGGCTATAAGAGAGAGAGAGAGAGAGAGAGAGAGAAGAGAAATGTAAGACAGAAAATATAAAAAATGGACAGAGGAAGGAGACGAACACAGAGTCCGGTGCTAGGCATAGAATCTTCGGAGACGGGCTGCGTTCCATGGGTTTGGCTCGAGTCGGTTATCCGATGCATCCCGCAGGCGGTACGCTCCACCAGTCAGGACTTGGTCAATTATGAAGGGACCTTCCCACTTGGGCTTGGGTTTGTCCTTTTTCTTGTCCGGTAGTCATAGAACTAATTCGCCAACGTTGTAATTTTTGGCCCGTACTTCTCTGCTTTGGTATCTTCGAGCCTGCTGTTGATAAAATGCGGAACGGGCTTTTGCCACGTCATGCTCCTCCTCCAATGCGTCCAAGCTGTCCTGCCGATCGAGCTCGGCTTCTCTTTCTTCGTACATGCGCACTCGAGGTGAGTCATGAATTATGTCGCAAGGCAAAACTGCCTCTGCACCGTACACCATAAAGAATGGTGTGTATCCGGTGGTGCGATTCAGCATGGTCCGCAGCCCCCAGAGTACGGAGTCGAGCTCCTCTACCCAGTGCGTGTTAGATTCCTTGAGGGACCGCACTAATCTGGGTTTGATGCCGCTCATGATAAGACCATTTGCACGTTCGACCTGGCCGTTAGTTTGTGGGTGATAGACGGAAGCATAATCGAGCTTGACGCCCATGTTTTTGCACTAGAGTTTTACCTCATCGGCCGTGAAGTTCGTGCTGTTATTAGTGATGATGCTGTGGTGGACGCCGTAACGGTGTACAACCCCGGATATAAAGTCTATCACCGGTCCAGATTCGGCCGTCTTAACAGGCTTGACTTATATCCATTTGGTGAACTTATCCACCATGACCAGTAAGTATTTTTGCTTGTGGGTTCCGCCTTTAAGGGTTCCAACCATGTCAAGCCCCCAGACCGCGAAGGGCCAAGTAATGGGGATGGTTTGGAGGGCGGTGGGTGGCATATGGCTTTGGTTTGCAAAGAGCTGGCAACCGGTGCATCGTTGGACTAAGTCCTGAGCGTCTGCCCGGGCCGTCGGCCAATAAAAGCCTGTACGAAAGGCCTTGCTTACAAGGGACCGGGCTGCAGCATGATGAACGCCGAGTCCGGCATGAATTTCAGCCAGGAGATTCCGCCCCTCCTCTTCGGAGATGCACCTTTGAAGGACTCCGGTAGTGCTTTTCTTATAAAGCTCTCCCTCATGGACTCTGTAGGCTTTGGATCGCCGCACTATGCAGCGTGCCTCATTTTGGTCCTCGGGGAGTTCCTGCCTAGTAAGGTAGGCGAGGAATGGTTCTGTCCACGGGGCGATGACGGCCATTATTACATGGGCTGAAGCTGTTATTTCATTGGCAGAGCCTCCGATTGTGTCAGAATGGTCGGTGTTGGGCAGTGCGGTTGGGTCCGGGCTGTTATTGTTCGGCTCCCCTTCCCATGCTACGGATGGCTTGAACAACCTTTCCAAGAAGATGTTGGGGGGACTACATCGTGTTTTGCGTCGATGCATGCTAGGACATCTGCCGCCTGATTATTTTCCCGGGCTATATGGTGAAATTCTAGCCCCTCGAACCGAGCTGACATTTTTAGGACGGCATTGCGGTAAGCTGCCATTTTTGGATCCTTGGCATCGAAGTCTCCATTTATTTGGGATATTGTGAGGTTCGAGTCCCTACGCACCTCTAGGCGTTGGATGCCCATGGATACTGCCATTCGGAGACCATGTAAAAGGGCCTCATATTCGGCTGCATTGTTGGAGTCCGTGTACATAATCTGTAGTACGTATTGAACTGTGTCTCCTGTGGGGGGCGTCAAAACGACGCCAGCCCCCAGTCCGGCCAACATCTTGGAGCCGTCGAAATGCATGATCCAATTTGAATATGTGCCGTACTCTTTAGGGAGTTCGGCCTCCATCCATTCTGCGACGAAGTCGGCCAAGACTTGTGACTTGATGGCTCGTCGTGGCTTATAAGTTATGTTGAACAGGAGGAGCTCGATGGCCCATTTCACAATCCGGCCTGTTGCGTCACGGTTGTTTATAATATCGTTAAGTGGTACTTCCGAGGCTACTGTTATTGAACTCTCTTGAAAGTAGTGGCGTAGCTTCCGGGATGCCATGAATACCGCGTACACAATCTTTTGATAATGCGGGTACCATGATTTGCAGGGAGTGAGGACAGTGGACACATAATAGATCGGCTTTTGAAGGGGGAATTTGTGTCCGTCCGCTTCTCGTTCGACGACGAGCACTGCGCTTACAACCTGATGTGTTGCTGCAATGTATAATAGCATTGGTTCGCCAATGTTTGGCGCGGCCAGGACTGGGTTTGTTGCCAGTATCGATTTTATTTCGTCGAGTCCGGCCGTGGCTGCATCCGTCCATTTGAAGTGTTCGGTGCGCCGAAGGAGGCGGTAAAGGGGTAGGGCCTTCTCTCCCATCCGGGAGATAAAGCGGCTTAGAGCCGCCACACATCCGGTTAACTTTTGTATTTGTTTGAGGTCCTTTGGGATATCCAGTTGCGATAGAGCTCAGATCTTGGCTGGATTTGCTTCAATTCCTCTACCGGATACAATGAAGCCCAAGAGCTTTCCGGCTGGAACGCCGAAAACGCATTTTTCTGGGTTGAGCTTGATGTCGTATGTTCGGAGGTTATCAAATGTGAGCCTCAAGTCGTCTACTAGAGATTCAACATGTCTTGTTTTGATGACCACATCATCTACATATGCCTCCACTGTTTTGCCGATCTGGCTTGCCAGACATGTCTGAATCATGCGCTGATATGTTGCGCTGGCGTTTTTGAGCTCAAAGGGCATCGTGTTGAAGCAGAATGGCGCGTATGGTGTGATAAATGCCGTTGCGGCTTGGTCTGGTTCTGCCATCTTGATTTGATGGTAGCCAGAATATGCGTCGAGGAAACACAGCGAATCGTGTCCTGCGGTAGCGTCGATAATTTGGTCGATGCAGGGGAGGGGGAAGGGATCCTTTGGGCAAGCCTTGTTAAGGTCTTTGAAATCAACACACAGGCGCCAGGATTTGTCCTTCTTTGGTACCATCACCAGGTTTGCGAGCCAGTCCGGATGTTTTATATCTCTGATGAATCCGGCCTCCAATAGCTTTGCTAGCTCCTCTCCCATGGCCTGTCTCTTAGGTTCGGAAAAACGCTGAAGAGCCTGTTTGATAGGTTTGAATCCTGTTTGGATATTTAAGCTGTGCTCGGCCAGCCTGCATGGGATTCCTGGCATGTTTGAAGGGTGCTAGGCGAAAATGTCCCAGTTCTCTCGTAGGAACTCTCGCAATGCGGCGTCGACATCAGGGTTTAACTGTGCCCCGATGGAAGCTGTTTTATTGGGGTCCATTGGATGGACTTGGAATTTGACTATTTCATCCGCCGATTTAAAGAAGGTGGACTTTGATCTTTTGTCGAGTACCACATCGTCCCTATTCACCGTAGAGCGCGGCGCAGTCAGCTCCTCAGCCGCTAGGGCTTCGAATAGTGCCTCGAGGGCCACTGCGGCTGTCTTGTTTTCGGCGCGGAGTGCTATGTCCGGATCACTAGCGAGAGTGATGATCCCGTTAGGCCCGGGCATCTTGAGCTTCATGTACCCATAATGGGGTATTGCTTGGAAGATTGTAAACGCTTCCCGCCCTAGCAGAGCGTGATAACCGCTGCTGAACGGAGCCACCTGGAACGTGATCTCTTCGGACCTGTAATTATCCGGCGTGCCGAACACCACATCTAGTGTTTTTTTTTCCTGTACAGCGCGCTTCCCGACTGGGGATTATTCCTCTAAAGGTTGTGCTGCTTCGCTCAATGCGGTTCCAGTCTATTTCCATTTTTTGAAGGGTCTCCTCGTAAATGAGGTTCAATCCGCTGCCGTCGTCCATGAGTACCTTGGTAAGACGAAAGCCGTCCACTATTGGACTGAGGACCAATGCGGCTGGTGCTCGGGCTGTTCGGAATTTAGGTTCATCACTGGCGTTAAAGGTAATAGCCGTGTCACTCCATGGGTTTATTGTTGCTACTTGGTAGACTTCGGCAAGGCTGCGGAGTGTCCTTTTTCGCATATTATTTGATGCGAAAGTCTCGAAGACTGTTAATACCGTATTGGTGTCTCTGGGGTGGCTTTCTGTGGCCTCCGGAATTAGGAGATTTTCGCCAATTTTGGCCACCTGCCGGAGTATCCAATATGCTCTGAGGCTGTGAGTTGGTGTGGCGTCCTTTGTACTGTGAATTTTACAGGGTCCATTAATCCACCCTTCCAGTACGGTTCCATGCCCTATAGAGGGTTTTTGCTTTTTAGTGCTTGACCCGGGTGACTGGTGATGATGCACCCTTTTATTTCGGACTGGGTTGTATTCAGGGCCGGATTGTCCCAAAATTTTATTTCGGTTTTCCAGGCGCTTTCCATCGCACAGTACTTTCGTACAATGGATGCCAAGTCAGCGAAGCGTGTAATATCACGATGACTTATGGCGTTGAGTATTCCCTTTTCCATGCAATTATTGCAGAAGATTGAGATTGCGTCTTCCTCGCGGCAGTCCCTTAGCCTGTTCTTAACCAGGAGGAATCTGGCCCAGTAATGATGTACTGTTTCATCGGGTTCTTGCTTGATTTTGGATAGATCGCTTATGTTGGGGTGGGTGGGTGGAATTAAATCCGAAGCCTCACCCCATCTAAGGCTCAGAGGCCGAGGAATTTCTGAACTCGACAATTTGGATTCCTGGATGTTGTCTAATGAATCCAGCCCGTCGCCTGACTCTAAGTTCAGGTCTTGAGTGATATCCTCCCCTCCGCGGGTATCCGTCTTGGAGGGATCGGGGATCCGGACGTAGCGAGTCCTTAAGATAGATGAAGGGTCGCCGCACCGTCCTCTACCACGACAACGTGATGGGTGACTTGGGGAGAGTTAATCTCTCTCAGATCAGTTTTAGGCCCAATCTGGTCGTAATCCGTAGCGACTCCCAGGGCGGCGAAGCGATCCAAGAGCTCATTTATGGAGGAAAGCTCTATTGGATCTAACTGCTCGGGGAGTTCCGAGTTGACATTAAGATTGTTTTTGATGGCTCGAGAGGTCATTGTCGGCGCAGAAGCCGAACAGGCGGTCATAAGAAAGCCACCTAACCGGAGGGTTTGGCCAACAGCCAAAGCTCCCTTAGCAACGGTGTCGTCTTTAAAGACGGGGTGAGGCATCCTTCCTGATGGCGACGACACAGAGGAACTCTCAACGAAAGCACCAATGTCGGTGTCAAAACCGGCGGATCTCGGGTAGGGGGTCCCGAACTGTGCGTCTAGGCCGGATGGTAACAGGAGACAAGGGACACGAAGTTTTACCCAGGTTCGGGCCCTCTCGATGGAGGTAAAACCCTACGCCCTGCTTGATTAATATTGATGATACGGGTAGTACAAGAGTAGATCTACCACGAGATCGAGGAGGCTAAACCCTGGAAGCTAGCCTATGGTTTGATTGTTGATGTGTATGTCGTCCTACGGACTAAAACCCTCCGGTTTATATAGACACCGGATAGGGTTAGGGTTACATAGAGTCGGTTACAATGGTAGGAGATCTTCATATCCGTATCGCCAAGCTTGCCTTCCACGCCAAGGAAAGTCCCTTCCGGACGCGGGACGGAGTCTTCAATCTTGTATCTTCATAGTACATGAGTCCGGCTGAAGGTATAGTCCAGCTATCCGAACACCCCCTAATCCAGGACTCCCTCAGTAGTACTTAGCTTTCAGAACTTGAGCACATAGAGTATCCGTATTTGTGATAAGTCTCCAAGATTGTTTTGCCAGCTAGCAAGGTTAAAAAAGTGGAGGGCACGTAAACCCATACCTCCATCCCTCTTAGGAATACACATCCGCCACCAGGCCAATTAATGCATTTGTCGAACTTCATCTGTATCACCCCACCAAAATTCTATCATTGCATTTGTCATGTCCTTGCATAGCTTCTTGGGGATATTGAAAACAGACATAGCGAATACAAGAATTGATTGTATCACCGCCTTCAATAAAATTTCTTTCCCTCCTATGGACAAGATTTTTTCTTTCCAACTCTTCAACCTGTTTATGATTCTCTCTAGGAGGTGAACAAAACTATCGCTTCTATCCACCCCCACTATGGTAGAAAGTCCCTTATATTTATGTGATAAAGCTTCAGACATAATATTGAGCTCCGTACAAATTTCTGCTTTTGTGGCGACATCGATATTTGGGCTAAAATAGATGCTACATTTAGCTTCACTCACCAATTGTCCCGAGTTTGCACAACATTGATCTAGTACCTGTCTCAGCGAGGTTGCATTAGTCATATCAGCTTTCACAAGGATCAAGGAATCATCAGCAAAAAGTAAATGTGATACTGATGGTGCATTTCTGCAAACCCTAACTCCTTCAATGCCACGAACCTCCTCTTTATGAGCCAGAAGACTAGATAATCCTTCTGCGCAAATCAAGAATAAATATGGTGAAAGGGGGTCGCCCTGCCGAAGACCCCTTCTAGGAATAAATGAGTCTGTTTCTTGGTTGTTGAATCTGACCTTGTATTTGACTGATTGAACGCATGCCGTGAGCAAATTGACAAACTCATTATGGAAACCCAGTTTACTCATCATACTGCTTAAAAATTCCCATTCCACCCTATCATAAGCTTTGTGCATATCCAGTTTCACCGCGCGGTAGCCCCATTTACCCCTTTCTTAATTTTTATAGTATGTAGACTCTCATACACCAGTAAGATATTGTTAATAATTAGTCTACCAGGAACGAAAGCACTCTGAACTAGGGATATAATCTCATCATGTGTTTTAGGTGAGAAGCGATCATCTTAGATATTACCTTGTAAAGAACATTGCAGATGCTAATAGGTCTGTATTAAGTGATCAATTCTGGATTTTCAATCTTGGGTATGAGTACAATCACTGTATCATTCCATCCATCTGGGATCACCTTATTCTTTATTGCATTCAGAACTTCCTCTGTCAATGAGTCCCCTAATATATTCCAGCACTTTTTAAAAAAAATGCGTGGAGTCCATCTGAACCCGGTGCCTTCATATCTACAATAGAAAACAACGTCTTTTTAACCTCCTCAGGTGTGTACGGTCTCATCAGATTTTCATTCATAACCTCTGACACCTTTGGTTTTACCTTATCTAACAGTAAAGGGTTAGCTCATCCACTTATGTAGCAAATAGTCCCGCAAAATAATGAGACACATGATGGTTCAGAGATGTGCTCCCTTCCATCTAAACACCATGATCTCCTCTTAGCCTTTTAATAAAATTTCTTTTGCGCCTAGGGGACGCAAAATTCTGGAATTATGAAGTGTTTTTATCACCGAGCCGCAACCAATCTAGTCTGTTTCATTGGGCATAGTGGATTTCTTCCTGTTCCAGCAGCCACTCAATCTCTCGAGCTAACTCTCTTTTCCCTTGTTGAATTTTCATCACTCATAGGACCACTTGTTGCTGTTTCTAGCTCCTGTTGGGCAGAACAGATTCTTTTCTTTGTATTCTGAAGCACAGAATGATCCCATTTATGCAGTTGATCATGCACCAATGCCGGTTTTCCTGCTAGGCATGTGTTTGAACTGCGGGCTCCTGCTTAGTCCCAAGCATCTTGAACAACCTGTCTGAAGTGGGCCTCCTTAAGCCACTTTTGCTTCAAATCTAAGCACAATAGGCCCATTCTGTTTGTCGATTGATTTTGGTTATGTGTTCATAAGTATTGGTCTGTGATCTGGCTTGCTGTAGTCCATATTTTTCAGAACCACATTCCCAAATTTTTGGTTCCACTCCTCATTTGACAGAGCTTGGTCTAGTCATTCTCGGATACGTCCATAGTGCCATGTAAATTTTTCTCTAACATATCCACAATCATCCAAACTACAATCAGTCAGGACTTTTCTAAATGCTTGCATAAAATGACTAGGACGTAGACTGCCCCGTTCTTTCTCAAAAGGATAAAGAATCTCATTGAGATCACCCATAACCAACCATGGCATATCAGCAATAGCATGCAGGTCTCTCAATTGCTGCCATGTTAAGTGTTTGTCCTGCCACCGAGATTCGCCATACATCCCGGTAAAACGCCAGACATTATCTTGTCCAGTGCCAACATTTACATAAATGAAGTTATCTGCTTTGTACCGCAATGAGATATCCACTTCTTTCTTCCATAGTAGTACTAGACCTCCACTTCGGCTGTCACTGCTTATCCATTCAACCGGAGTGTCGTGTTTTCTTTCGAGCTCTCTCATCTTATCAAATTTTCCATCCCTTCTCAGTCGAAGTGCCGTCCAAATTATATCAATCTTATTCCTTCTCTATCTTGTTTTAACCGGAGTGTTGTCTCTACTATTCCTCTTCTAACCGGAGTCTCATCCAAGTGCTTTCATTTTGCAAAGCTCATATTATGTACCTCCATTTCCAACCGGAGTGTTGTTCGAATTTGTTCTTCCTTGTTCCTTTTTTTAACGGAGTGTCTCCAACTTCGTTCATCTCCGTTTATTCTATTCTCGGAAATGGCTTAACCTTTCAAGGTTCTTTGGTCTCACTCGTTTGTCAAAGAAGCAACTTAGTTTTACCTTTCTCTTCTGTTGTCCCTCTGGTGCCATTCTAGATCTCGGGACGAGATCCTTTCGTAGTGGTGGAGTGTTGTGATGCCCCAAGACCGGAGCTTCAGATGCCTTCCGTGGTTTCCGGGTTTTGTCGTGTGTTTTGTTTGGTTCATTGCATTCGTCATTGCATCATGTGCATTGCATCATGTCATCATGCCATCATGTCATTTCTTTTTCTTAACTCAACTAAATAAACCGTATGGATCTTCGATCCATTTAAACCGAGGGAATTCACATGGTGATTCTCTTTATAACATATCCTCCTGATATTAGGGAGCTATATTAAATATTCCATTTTCGGAATCACCTATAACACACTTGCAATTTATCACATGCCCTTTTCCGCTTCAAGTTTGGTCCCCAAACTTGTCTTGTTATTTCTTTCGTCAGTTTCCGTAGCTCTACCTAAATTCCCAACATTTTTGGACCTATCGAATACCGACTTCCTTCTCATACTCATTTGAATTAAATTCAAATGAGTTTGAATTCAAACTTCACACGTGTGCTCTTTCCTATTTTCTCGAAACAAGCTCATTTTTATGAGTCCGGGGAAATTAATCTCCCGCGCAAATTCTATCCCTAACACTTCCTTTATTCTCCTTTTCTTTGATTTGTTATCCTGATTTGGGGAGATAAGAGAAGATATATGAGGGACAGAGAAAGAGCCCAGCTGGCTGGCCCATCTGCAGCCCACTAGACCGGCCCACCTCCTCTTTAACCTAGCACCAGGGAGCCCGACTCCTCTCTCCTCTCGTCTCCCTGCTCGCGCCGCCAGAGAGCATCGCCCGATCCCATCTCCTTCTCCCTCGTTCTCCCTGTGCCGCCACAAACACGCATCGCACCAGGGATCCCGATCCCATCTCCTCCCCACGTGCGCTGCTCTCCTCTCCCCTGCTACCTCTCTCTCGGGCCATGGCGCCCACTCCTCACCTCTCCTTCCTCGCGCTGCACCGCTCGCCCATTCCGTCGCCTCGCCTTCGTCCCCAACAACACCATCCTCCCAGCGCCCCCTCTCTCTCCGACCAGCGCTCGTCCACGCCGGAGTGCCTGCCTCCCGCGCTGTCTCTCCTCTTGCTTCTCCTCGCAGAGCACCAACCAACCTCGACCTCGCTGCCAGCAGGAGCTCCGGCCCCGACCTTCACCAGCGGCCTCTCCTTCGCCCCGCTGCTCCTCTGCCTCAACTCCGGCCGGTTCGTCAAATAACAAGACCATGGAGCCGCCTCCCCGTGTTCCTTCACCTCGCCTCGTCGTTTGAGTACCGGCGCCGCCACCGGCGACCACGAGGCAGGAGACCGCCATGGATGCCCGCGGCCCCGCCTTCCTGTCTCTTCACCTTGCCGTTCTCCGCCAGCGTCCTCCCCGTGCTGACGAACTCTTGCACGAGGCTCTCTCTCCGGCCAACTCTGCTGCTGACGCCGTCCGGACCTGCTTGCATCCGCCTAGTTCCCAGCGCCATCGTTCCTGTTGCCCAGATCTGTCTCGTCCTTGTCACACCGGCGGCTTGCTCTCCTCCTGAGCGTCCGCTTATGCATCGTATGAGCCAAGCTCGGCCATTCCATCGAGCTCCCACACAAGCTGCCGAGACCTTGGCCAGAATCGCGCCAAGTCAATGCCTCTTTTCACCCGCGATATGTTGTCGTGGATGCATGGAACCGTGGAAGCAATCCCAAGCCCCAAATACGAAGACCCGGACCAACAAGTACCACGGCATTCGTCAAGTACCCTCGGATACGTCAAGTTCATCTACCGTCGCAAGAATCGAGACCGATAAGTCCGAAGACGTCAAGTACCTCTACAAACCATGTAGGACTACCGTCGCCGAAGGCCGTCGAGTGAACAACAACCGTCGTTGTGGATCCGACAAGACCTCTGAGATCGACTTCATGGACCGGCAAGTACCCCAACGTCAGGTGTACAACGACCGTCGCCGAAGACCCGGGTAGCAAAACGTCAAGTACCTATGACCGAAGAACGCCAAGTACCTGTCCGAAAAACAAACATGTACCACTATGTCCGGAGACCTCGAACCCGTCAAGTCCGACTACGTTTGTGTACAACTACCGACGACGTGCATGTTGCCAAGTACCCTCTCCAGATCGTCATTTTTGACTACCGATAAACATGTACCACTACCGTCGCCGAGATCGCGAGAACCTCTACCGTCGACCCTAGAGCATGCGAGATCGACTACTTCCACTACCGCCGTCGCGAGAATGCCTACTTCCCTCTACGAACAAGAATCGTCCCCTTTGCACGCTCCGAAGGTATAACAGCCGAGACGACCGCCCGTGAACTAATGCATGTGTGATGTCTGAGATGCTCATGTTTGCACCGTGTCCGTTTTGGCACTCGTTTCCTTGTCGCCAACTCGTGGGACACCCGGTATCCGGGGGCGCCCCACCATCTTTTGCACGCATCCGTACACTTCTCCTTTGCATCGGTATCTCAATCGAGGAACCGGAACATTGTCATGGCACCGTTATTGTTATCGTGTCGTGGCACCCCTTTTCTTTTCCGCCACGATGACAAATGCTTCTTAATATGCTCATATCAACATATTCATAAGAATTGCATAAACTTGCACATGTCATCTGCATCATGATAACAACAATTAAAATGCTTAAAATTGTTGTTGCATTAAATTGATAATGCATATGGGGATTTACCGGATTTGTTGTTTGTTATATCCGGCCCCTTTTAAATTGTTTAAATGGTATAATTTTGTTATGCTTCACCTCTTGCCATGTTAACCAACATTTAATATTGTTGAGTACCTAACCGAGAGTGAACTAAATAATTGATGTGGTGTTCCGTCAATATGCAACTCGTTGCATATTGAGCTCCACTTAACTTGTAGTTTTGTTTGTGCCCTTTGCCATGCCATGCATATTTAAACCGGACATGCATCATACTTGTTTGCGCATCGTGCCATGCTTATGTGTTGGTTGTTTACTATGTTGTTTGCTTATTTCCGGTGTTGCTTCTTCGGGTTAGTTCCGATAACGTTGTGTTGTGAGGATCTGTTCGACTACGTCCGTTTGTCTTCTTCATGGACTCGTTCTTCTTCCTTGCGGGATCTCACGCAAGATGACCATACCCTCGAAATCACTTCTATCTTTGCTTGCTAGTTGCTCGCTCTTTTGCTATGCCTATGCTGCGATACCTACCACTTGCTTATCATGCCTCCCATATTGTTGAACCAAGCCTCTAACCCACCTTGTCCTAGCAAACCATTGATTGTTTATGTTACTGCTTTGCTCAGCCCCTCTTATAGCATTGTTAGTTGCAGGTGAAGATTGAAGTTTGTTCCTTGTTGGAACATGGAGATGTTGTTCCTTGTTGGAACATGTTCACTTGTTGGGATATCACAATATATCTTATTTAATTAATGCATCTATATACTTGGTAAAGGGTGGAAGGCTCGGCCTTATGCCTGGTGTTTTGTTCCACTCTTGCCGCCCTAGTTTCCGTCATATCGGTGTTATGTTCCTGGATTTTGCGTTCCTTACGCGGTTGGGTGTAATGGGAACCCCTTGACAGTTCGCCTTGAATAAAACTCTTCCAGCAATGCCCAACATTGGTTTTACCATTCGCCACCTAGCCTTTTCTTTTCCCTTGGGAGTCGCGCTCCTAAGGGTCATCATTATTTTACCC
>NC_041384.1:393948444-393969904 GCF_002162155.2 Triticum dicoccoides
CTGAGTGTTGGTCCAACCTGTCAGCTGCCGGTGGCCACCAAGGGTAACTCTGGGCTGTCCTACCCGTACCTTGGACAATCTGAGTGTGCCCTGAGAAAGAGATATGTGCAGCTCCTATCGGGATTTGTCGGCACATTCGGGCGGTGTTACTGGTTTAGTTTTACCTTGTCGAAATGTCTTGTAGCCGGGATTCCGAGTCTGATCGGGTCTTCCCACTAGAAGGAATATCCTTCGTTGACCGTGAGAGCTTGTTATGGGCTAAGTTGGGACACCCCTGCAGGGATTTGAACTTTTGAAAGCCGTGCCCGCGGTTATGGACAGATGGGAATTTGTTAACGTCCGGTTGTAGAAAACCTGAAGTTGACCTTAATTAAAATGCATCAACCGCGTGTTTAACCGTGATGGTCCCTTTCCGGCAGAGTCTGGGAAGTGAACACGGTGTTGGAGTTATGCTTGACGTAGGTTGTTTTAGGATCACTTCTTGATCATAGATTTCTCCAACGTGCTTTGCCTTCTCTTCTCGCTCTCTTTTGCGTATGTTAGCCACCATATATGCTAGTCGCTTGCAGCAGCTCCACATATATACCTTGCCTTACCTATAAGCTTAAATAGTCTTGATCGCGAGGGTGTGAGATTGCTGAGTCCCCGTGACTCACAAATACTTCCAAAACCAGTTTGCAGGTGCCGATGTTCCCGAGCAGGTGACGCAACCAAACTCAAGGAGGAGTTCGATGAAGATCTTATCCTTTGTGTTGTTTCGTTCTAGTTGATCAGTAGTGGAGCCCAGTCGGGACGATCGGGTATCTGTGTAGCATTTGGGGTAGTCTTCTTTTATTTTGGGTTCCGTAGTCGGACCTTGATTGTATCTGGTTGATGTAATGCTTTATTCATGTAATTGTGTGAAGTGGCGATTGTAAGCCAACTATGTATCTTTTTCCCTTATGTATTACATGGGTTGTGTGAAGGTTACCTCACTTGCGACATTGCTTTCAATGCGGTTATGCCTTTAAGTCGTGCTTCGACACGTAGGAGATATAGCCGCATCGAGGGCGTTACAAGTTGGTAATCAGAGCCTTCCCCGACCTTAGGAGCCCCCACTGCTTGATCGAATTAGCTGGCGTTATTGAGTCTAGAAAAATGTTTTGAGTCATTTAGGATTATATATATCGGAGAGTTTAGAAATTATTTTTACTCCCCAGTCCCTTCATCGCTCTGGTAAGGCATCCTGACGTAGAGTTTTGACTCTTCTCTTCTCAAATTTCACTAAAAAAATTTAGGATCACGCGGGTATCTTGGAATCGTTCCGATCGATTTGTGACGAGAACATTGTTCTTGGTGCCTCCTGACATTTAGGGGTTGTGGCAGTGTCCCGGGGAGTTGAGCTCTGAGGTGTTGTCGTCACAATTTTATCGTTGCAGTTCTGGAATACCTGAGTTTAGTTTCGCCGACATCGAAAATCTCTTTTATGCAGTTGTTGGTGAGATAACCTCGACGCCACCCAGTACTGGGGCGGGAGTTCGGGAGTATTGCCATAACTCGTATAACGGATACTTTTCGAAGGTTGAGGTAGACGATTTCCGAAGGTTTCTTGGTTATGTGTTGAAGGATGGATACAGCTAGATGTAGGATTTGCTAGTTTTGGGTGAGATATTATGCTTCCCCTGTATCCCCAACACCTGATTGCATAACCGGAAAGTTTCGGGAGTTTATAAGTGGGAATTCAAGTAGCTCTTAGGATATCTTTCCGACAGATGTATGATATGAAATTGGGGTTCGACGTTTAGTGGTCCGCCTATCCACAGTTGGTTTTACAGTGGTCTCGTTGTGTCTTAAAGAGTCCTTGGCTATGCCGACTCGGGGATGCTTCGTATGTCATGTGCACTGCCTTGTACATGATGGTGCTGTACGATCGAGCCCGTGTAGGCCCCACCATGAAAACTTCGGACGAAATATCTATCATATGTTTGTTCCGGCTTATTCTGCAAGCCAATCCTTTGTTTTGTTTTGAGTTGTGGTATTCGAGTTGCTTCAAAGTCAAATGTTGATTCCATCCCTTATCTAAGTGGTGTTCTCATGGTTCTATGTGAATACTAATCCTTCATGATAATCAAGATTGTCATGCCAATCCTTTTCAACCAGTGTGTGTCTCTTCAAGTGGATCCGATCTTTTTCAACATCCGCAAGATCAACTCAAGTCCTCTCAACGTTGTTTGTTTCATCCGTTCCAAGTTGCCTTTGTTTTTCCCACCCACCCTCCCTTGTTTTCTTCAAGGACTCAGAATTCTTAATCAAGTATCCTTTTATTCATATGAAGTATCTCCATTCTTTTCCATCAATGTTCTTATCCGGTGATTCTCAGGAAGATGCTAACGGAGCTTCTAGTTCATCATTCTTCGTTCTCTTTTATCTGATGAATTAAATTCAAGCTTTGCCAATTATATCCTTTCCTCGTTGCAAATACCTTCTCATGCCGGTGCACCTCATATTCAGTCATTTCTCGCTATTCAATTGTTCCGGAGTGCTCAAGATATCTCGAAGATTCATGTTTCCACTCTGCATTCGTTCAAGATCTTTCGAGGATGTTCTCTCATTCAAACCATTTAATTCAACCGGTGCATTCTCCTTTTCAAGTAATCTTTTCAACGGTGTATCTTTTCAGTGGGCCCTAACCCACATGTCTTTTTCCAGGATCTTACCTGACTCTTCATATTTTTCTGGAGCTATCCAAATTTCTTTTCGAAGTGTGACGTAAGAATGAATTTTCATCAGTCAGAGGGTTTCTCCAAGATCTTTCAAATTCTTTTCATCATTGGCTCAACCTCTTTGTTTTGATTCTTCCGGAGTGTCTAAACAATTCATGGTGGTATTTCTCGTCGTAATTCAAAATTTAAAGACCGAAGAAGATTTTATCTCAATCCTGCTCCATTCTCTTCAAGATTCATGATTCTAGCTTGTTGCCATCCCCTCATAATTGTTTTGATTATGAGAATTCTTTTCACCCATCCGGAGTAATTCAGGAGTCTTTTCAGTTTGTTTATCTGAAGGCCATCAATTCAGGATTATTCATTCCAGCTTTCAGCTCTCATTCTCCAAATCTAACCGGTGCATCATTCAAGTATATTCTCTAATCAGTTCATGATCTCTTTGTTCTATTGTATCTAAACTCTCTCATGTATTTTCGTTCATTCTCAATTCTTACGGTGGTTCTTCCAAGATTTTGTCTTCCTTCGTTCATCGTATCAATTCATTCGTTCTTCCAAATCCTAACGGTGGTTCGTGGAAGACATTCTCAAGCTTATGTTATATCTCTCTTAATCTTTTCTATGAGAATAAGTAATATGCCAAATCTGTTGTTTTTCATCAATTTAATTGATGAAGGATAAGCATAATTTAATTCTTATTCTTGTTTCATTGAGTGAACTCAATTCCCTATTCCGGAGGTTCATCTTGATCTCAATTGTTCATCTTATCTTTTTCCCGGAGTTCCTACCTCTCGCAATTATATCACCACGGAGATCCATCTAAATCATTACAAGGTTTCACCTTGTGTTTCCAACTTCTCTTTCTTTTCGTTATCCTTTTGTTACCGGAGTTCTTCATGGAGGTTCTACATGATGGTTCATCAAGGATTTATTTCCTTCTCGAAGCGTTCATCAAGATTCTTTTCTAAGGAGCTTAAGTTTCTTCATCTTGCAATCCGGAGTGCAATTCTTTCTTCCATATCATTGGAGGTGGTATTATGTCATTCTTGATAATTTGAGTTCATGCTTCATGATTCACATGTTGTTAAGAGTGAGATATTTTAAATCCATCAACCTCTTCGTTGGATTTATCTTGGGTTATATTTCACCTAAAGCTTCCCCTAAGGATTGTTGCTATTATGGTGCTTATAATTAACCCAAGTTCTTTTATCCTTCCGGTGAGTAAGTTTATCGTCTCCTTCTTGATATCAAGTCAATCTATTATTCCGTTAGTGGCAGAGTTTCACCTCATAGTTTTGAGAAGTTTTTTTTCCTAAGCCCACTACCAGCTTACTCTTTTTGCTGTTGGTTTTCCAACAATTCTGTTTGACCCTTCTCCTAAAAGATGCCTTGTCAAGCTCTTTTGTGACAGAACTTGGCATTTTCTTCTCCATTTTTTTCTCTCAATTACCTATCTTCTATTCTTTCGTTCCGGAGGCATTGTGATGTTGCTCTCTTCTACCCATCTTCTTGTTTTGTCATGATAGTGTTCTTTTCTTTGCTTATCCATTCAACCGGAGTGTCGTGTTTTCTTTCGAGCTCTCTCATCTTATCAAATTTTGCATCCCTTCTCAGTCGAAGTGTTGTCCAAATTATACCAGTCTTATTCCTTCTCTATCTTGTTTTAACCGGAGTGTTGTCTCTACTATTCCTCTTCTAACCGGAGTCTCATCCAAGTGCTTTCATTTTGCAAAGCTCATATTCTGTACCTCCATTTCCAACCGGAGTGTTGTTCGAATTTGTTCTTCCTTGTTCCTTTTTTTAACGGAGTGTCTTCAACTTCGTTCATCTCCGTTTATTCTATTCTCGAAAATGGCTTAACCTTTCAAGGTTCTTTGGTCTCACTCGTTTGTCAAAGAAGCAACTTAGTTTTACCTTTCTCTTCCGTTGTCCCTCCGGTGCCATTCTAGATCTCGGGATGAGATCCTTTCGTAGTGGTGGAGTGTTGTGACGCCCCAAGACCGGAGCTTCAGATGCCTTCCGTGGTTTCCGGGTTTTGTCGTCTGTTTTGTTTGGTTCATTGCATTCGTCATTGCATCATGTGCATTGCATCATGTCATCATGCCATCATGTCATTTCTTTTTCTTAACTCAACTAAATAAACCGTATGGATCTTCGATCCATTTAAACCGAGGGAATTCACATGGTGATTCTCTTTATAACATATCCTCCTGATATTAGGGAGCTATATTAAATATTCCATTTTCGGAATCACCTATAACACACTTGCAATTTATCACATGCCCTTTTCTGCTTCAAGTTTGGTCCCCAAACTTGTCTTGTTATTTCTTTCGTCAGTTTCCGGAGCTCTACCTAAATTCCCAACATTTTTGGACCTATCGAATACCGACTTCCTTCTCATACTCATTTGAATTAAATTCAAATGAGTTCGAATTCAAACTTCACACGTGTGCTCTTTCCTATTTTCTCGGAACAAGCTCATTTTTATGAGTCCGGGGAAATTAACCCCCCGCGCAAATTCTATCCCTAACACTTCCTTTATTCTCCTTTTCTTTGATTTTTTTTCCTGATTTGGGGAGATAAGAGAAGATATATGAGGGAGAGAGAAAGAGCCCAGCTGGCTGGCCCATCTGCAGCCCACTAGACCGGCCCACCTCTTCTTTAACCTAGCACCAGGGAGCCCGACTCCTCTCTCCTCTCGTCTCCCTGCTCGCGCCGCCAGAGAGCATCGCCCGATCCCATCTCCTTCTCCCTCGTTCTCCCTATGCCGCCACAAACACGCATCGCACCAGGGATCCCGATCCCATCTCCTCCCCACGCGCGCTGCTCTCCTCTCCCCTGCTACCTCTCTCTCGGGCCATGGCGCCCGCTCCTCACCTCTCCTTCCTCGCGCTGCACCGCTCGCCTGTTCCGTCGCCTCGCCTTCCTCCCCAACAGCACCGTCCTCCCAGCGCCCCCTCTCTCTCCGACCAGCGCTCGTCCACGCCGGAGTGCCTGCCTCCCGCGCTGCCTCTCCTCTTGCTTCTCCTCGCAGAGCACCAACCCGCCTCGACCTCGCTGCTAGCAGGAGCTCCGGCCCCGACCTTCACCAGCGGCCTCTCCTTCGCCCCGCTGCTCCTCTGCCTCAACTCCGGCCGGTTCGTCAAATAACAAGACCATGGAGCCGCCTCCCCGTGCTCCTTCACCTCGCCTCGTCGTTTGAGTACCGGCGCCGCCGCCGGTGACCACGAGGCAGGAGACCGCCATGGATGCCCGCGGCCCCGCCTTCCTGTGTCTTCACCTCGCCGTTCTCCGCCAGCCTCCTCCCCATGCCGACGAACTCTTGCACGAGGCTCTCTCTCCGGCCAACTCTGCTGCTGACGCCGTCCGGACCTGCTTGCATCCGCCTAGTTCCCAGCGCCATCGTGCCTGTTGCCCAGATCCGTCTCGTCCCTGTCACACCTGCGGCTTGCTCTCCTCCTGAGCGTCCGCTTATGCGTCGTACGAGCCAAGCTCGGCCATTCCATCGAGCTCCTACACAAGCTGCCGAGACCTTGGCCAGAATCGCGCCAAGTCAATGCCTCTTTTCACCCGCGATATGTTGCCGTGGATGCATGGAACCCTGGAAGCAATCCCAAGCCCCAAATACGAAGACCCGGACCGACAAGTACCACGACATTCGTCAAGTACCCTCGGATACGTCAAGTTCATCTACCGTCGCAAGAATCGAGACCGATAAGTCCGAAGACGTCAAGTACCTCTACAAACCATGTACGACTACCGTTGCCGAAGGCCGTCGAGTGAACAACAACCGTCGCTGTGGATCCGACAAGACCTCTGAGATCGACTTCATGGACCGACAAGTACCCCAACGTCAGGTGTACAACGACCATCGCCGAAGACCCGGGTAGCAAAACGTCAAGTACCTATGACCGAAGAACGCCAAGTACCTGTCCGAAAAACGAACATGTACCACTACGCCCGGAGACTTCGAACCCGTCAAGTCCGACTATGTTTGTGTACAACTAACGACGACGTGCATGTTGCCAAGTACCCTCTTCGGATCGTCATTTTTCGACTACCGATAAACATGTACCACTACCGTCGCCGAGATCGCGAGAACCTCTACCGTCGACCCTAGAGCATGCGAGATCGACTACTTCCACTACCGCCGTCGCGAGAATGCCTACTTCCCTCTACGAACGAGAACCGTCCCCTTTGCACGCTCCGAAGGTATAACAGCCGAGACGACCGCCCGTGAACTAATGCATGTGTGATGTTTGAGATGCTCGTGTTTGCACCGTGTCCGTTTTGGCACTCGTTTCCTTGTCGCCAACTCGTGGGACACCCGGTATCCGGGGGCGCCCCACCATCTTTTGCATGCATCCGCACACTTCTCCTTTGCATCGGTATCTCAATCGAGGAACCGGAACGTTGTCGTGGAACCGTTATTGTTATCGTGTCGTGGCACCCCTTTTCTTTTCCGCCACGATGACAAATGCTTCTTAATATGATCATATCAACATATTCATAAGAATTGCATAAACTTGCACATGTCATCTGCATCAGGATAACAACAATTAAAATGCTTAAAATTGTTGTTGCATTAAATTGCTAATGCATATGGGGATTTACCGAATTTGTTGTTTGTTATATCCGGCCCCATTTAAATTGTTTAAATGGTGTAGTTTTGTTATGCTTCACCTCTTGCCATGTTAACCAACATTTAATATTGTTGAGTACCTAACCGAGAGTGAACTAAATAATTGATGTGGTGTTCCGTCAATATGCAACTTGTTGCATATTGAGCTCCACTTAACTTGTAGTTTTGTTTGTGCCCTTTGCCATGACATGCATATTTAAACCGGACATGCATCATATTTGTTTGCGCATCGTGCCATGCTTATGTGGTGGTTGTTTACTATGTTGTTTGCTTCTTTTCGGTGTTGCTTCTTCGGGTTAGTTCCGATAACGTCGTGTTGTGAGGATCTGTTCGACTACGTCCGTTTGTCTTCTTCATGGACTCGTTCTTCTTTCTTGCGGGATCTCACGCAAGATGACCATACCCTCGAAATCACTTCTATCTTTGCTTGCTAGTTGCTCGCTCTTTTGCTATGCCTATGCTGCGATACCTACCACTTCCTTATCATGCCTCCCATATTGTTGAATCAAGCTTCTAACCCACCTTGTCCTAGCAAACCGTTGATTGGCTATGTTACTGCTTTGCACAGCCCCTCTTATAGCGTTGTTAGTTGCAGGTGAAGATTGAAGTTTGTTCCTTGTTGGAATATGGAGATGTTGTTCCTTGTTGGAACATGTTCACTTGTTGGGATATCACAATATATCTTATTTAATTAATGCATCTATATACTTGGTAAAGGGTGGAAGGCTCGGCCTTATGCCTGGTGTTTTGTTCCACTCTTGCCGCCCTAGTTTCCGTCATATCGGTGTTATGTTCCCGGATTTTGCGTTCCTTACGCGGTTGGGTATAATGGGAACCCCTTAACAGTTCGCCTTGAATAAAACTCTTCCAGCAATGCCCAACATTGGTTTTACCATTCTCCACCTAGCCTTTTTCTTTTTTCCTTGGGAGTCGCGCTCCTGAGGGTCATCATTATTTTACCCCCCCGGGCCAGTGCTCCTCTGAGTGTTGGTCCAACCTGTCAGCTGTCGGTGGCCACCAGGGGCAACCCTGGGCTGGCCTACCCGTACCTTGGACAATCTGAGTGTGCCCTGAGAAAGAGATATGTGCAGCTCCTATCGGGATTTGTTGGCACATTCGGGCGGTGTTACTGGTTTAGTTTTACCTTGTCGAAATGTCTTGTAACCGGTATATCGAGTCTGATCGGGTCTTCCCGCTAGAAGGAATATCCTTCGTTGACCGTGAGAGCTTGTTATGGGCTAAATTGGAACACCCCTGCAGGGATTTGAACTTTCGAAAGCCGTGCCCGCGGTTATGGGCAGATGAGAATTTGTTAACGTCCGGTTGTAGAAAACCTGAAGTTGACCTTAATTAAAATGCATCAACCGCGTGTTTAACCGTGATGGTCCCTTTCCGGCAGAGTCTGGGAAGTGAACACGGTGTTGGAGTTATGCTTGACGTAGGTTGTTTTAGGATCACTTCTTGATCATAGATTTCTCCAACGTGCTTTGCCTTCTCTTCTCGCTCTCTTTTGCGTATGTTAGCCACCATATATGTTAGTCGCTTGCAGCAGCTCCACATATATACCTTGCCTTATCTATAAGCTTAAATAGTCTTGATCGCGAGGGTGTGAGATTGCTGAGTCCCCGTGACTCACAGATACTTTCAAAACCAGTTTGCAGGTGCCGATGTTCCCGAGCAGGTGACGCAACCAAGCTCAAGGAGGAGTTCGATGAAGATCTTGTCCTTTGTGTTGTTTCGTTCTAGTTGATCAGTAGTGGAGCCCAGTCGGGACGATCGGGGATCTGTGTAGCATTTGGGGTAGTCTTCTTTTATTTTGGGTTCCGTAGTCGGACCTTGATTGTATCTGGTTGATGTAATGCTTTATTCATGTAATTGTGTGAAGTGGCGATTGTAAGCCAACTATGTATCTTTTTCCCTTATGTATTACATGGGTTGTGTGAAGATTACCTCACTTGCGACATTGATTTCAATGCGGTTATGCCTCTAAGTCGTGCTTCGACACGTAGGAGATATAGCCGCATCGAGGGCGTTACAACTGCGCACCACCTCTTTCAAATCCATTTTGAGACGACGACGCAGGCATTTTGCCAGCCACTCATCAAGATGCGTATTGGATAGGAACAACACATCCGGACCACTTTTCTTCTGAATATTGAGCAGAGCCCGGGCTGTCGCCGCCCCGGAAAGGTCGCGCCAATTATAGCTTAGAATTTTCATAGCGTCCGATCTACTCTCGAACTAGTTGATTCAGTAGATGAACAAACACAAGAAAACCTACTGTAATCGGAATGATACGGAAGGACAAAAACCGATCACAACACCTAGCTGGGCAAAGGAGTTATGCCGGGACAGACTACTAGCTTCGCGAGACGCGCGCCGGGAAGAGAAACTGTGTAGGCGACTGAACTTCAAAGCCGCCAGGTAGCAGACCACAAAAACAACGACCAGGCTGAAACCTACTCTTCTTCTCTCATCAGGACATCAAGCTCGCAGTTTCGGTCAAGAGAGGCCCATGACCCCCACGAGGAAGAGGTTGGACAGGCGGCCACTGCCGTGGTCAAGCCCTAGATCGCCTTGCAATCGCTAGTCATCGTGAGGGAAAAAACGTTTCGTCCCTATAAACGTTGGCGCGTTGGAGTTGCTCGAATCGATCATCTGATTTGTTTAGTCCGGGTGTAGATACTCTAAAAATATCAGTTCCACTCGCATCCATCCGTTCATCCAGCGTCTAGTCCGAACGGGGGTGAGTGAATAATCCAGGCTTTATTTTCCCCTTACGTTGTTTGTCTTCGTCTTCTCCTTCCTCCGTCCTCCCCCAAACCGCGAGACATCAGCAAACCCTTCTCCAAACAGAACTCTCCGCTCTCGCCCGCACCGCGCTCCAGTTCCCGCCCGCAGCACCATGCTCATCGCCACCTCGTGATTCCTACTCCCCGAACCCGCACCCAAAATTCGCCATGGCAGCGTCGGAGCGGGAGGCCGGCCTCCTCGCCCGCGTGGCCGCGAACCACCTCTTCCTCGCTCAATTCGAGCCCATGCGCGCGGCTCTACTCAGCCTCCGCCGCCGCAGCGATCCCGATCTCGCTGCAGACTTCCTCCGCGCGGTGGTCGCCTCGGGGGGCCGCGTCCCTGGCGTGCTCTGGTCGGCGCTGCCCGCCTGCCCCTCCTCCTCCCACCTCGCCTGGCTCGTCGCGCTTGAGCTCGCTGCCCTCCCTTCCACTCCCAACCCCGAGTCGCTCCGCCTCAAGGCTGAGTTTCTCATTCTTCTCCAGCCCATAGCTGATGACCCTGCCACCGGCGTCGATGCTCGGGGAACGCTCGTGAAGCTGCTGGATTTGGGGGTGGCGAGGCTGAAACGCGAGGTCGACGGCTATGGGGAACCTGTCGAGGAGGTCCCGGTCACCGAGGAGGATCTGAGGGGGTTGTGGGGGGTCGTCCTCGACAATGCCGAGCTGTTTGACGCCCTGTGTGCGGGCGTTTCGAGGCAGATCGGACTGGACTCGGGTTTTGGTGTAAATGTGCTCCTGTGGTTGCGACGTAGCGTGCAGCTCGCCCACTTGGATGCCATGAAGGCGCTTGTCATGGCTGGTGACGTCGAAAGTGCTACTGGGCATATACGGTTCCTCTGTTTGGAGAATGGCGTAGAGGAGGACAGTTATAAGTAAGCTCTATTGCAGCACCTTTTGTTAATTTCCAAATACGAATCCGGTCATCATTTCCTGTGGAACATCTCGACATATGTTCGATAAAGTTGCAAGCTAAGAATTTAACGGACATCTCAAGCTGGCATGGTGCGGTTGATTGTAGCTTTAGGTACAATCTGTATTTGTGTGATTGCCCATTAAGAATCCGTGAAACATTCGAGCTAAATTACAGCCTTGAGTTAAGGTCCATGTGTATGTCATGGATGATCTTTCGTAGTCCCATTCCATATCAATGTCTCGATGAAAACAGTGAGCCCCTGTACTCTTGTGGTTATCTATGTTGGTACTGGAATTTGCAAATTACAAGTTTTAGACATGCTTGTTTACCATCACTCATAATGATAATAGTTCAATGGGCACAGTAAATATAGACCAGGAAAGTAAGATGATATACTCTTACAGTGACTAGTGAACTGCTAACCACCAGGTGTTATCCAAAGCAATGTTGTCAAATTTTAATGTTGCATCACCATATTTGCGTTTGTCATTTCAGATTAACATGTTCAAGTGTGTGGTGATAGATTTGGATATGATCAAATGTTCAATATTTTTTAATATAATTTCTTTGTGCAGGGTTGTCCTAGGTGATGTTGTGAAAAAGGGTTGGGAAAAATCATCAAATTATTTTGGAAAATGGTTTGAATCGCGTAATAGAATCATTAAAATTTATGGAGAAGCACTTCAGTCAAGCAGTCCCCAGCTTGTTCAACTAATTCAGGTAAATGCAAAATTTTCATTCTTACTGGTATGGTTCTTCCATTGAAGTAGGTTACCACGAATTTGGTTGCCTGTTCATTTTTTATCAGACTTCCATTACCCGTTGATGACATGTGATCATCTACAAGAAGGGAAATTTGATTTACTATTGTAGCTCACAGAAATTCAAGATCATTGAACACTCTGAATCCCAGATTCCGAGCTTTATTCCTTCATCATTATTCTGTGCTTTAGTTGAACAATAAATTAATGCCGGTGGCCAGTTGTACCTTCCTGTGTTACTTCCTTCTCCATTGTACCTAAGAACATCCACATCTCTTATCACCTAATTTAGGTGCTAAGATGGACACATCAGCTCTCTCTGTAATAATAATTTAGCCTCTACCCTCGCATTTGTGGCGCTGATGCTACCTTATCTATCTCCCCTTTAGATTCTACCCAGGATCATCTGATGCGGATGCTCTAGCATATTGCCAGTATTTAGCTTTTGGAATGATTATACATTCTTGGTTTTAGATGGCTGATGCTAATATCTTTTTTTTTTGGCTACTGATACCAGATCATTCTGGATGACATTCTTTCTGAAGAATTTGAAGACCACAGTATCTCTGATGCTCATTGGATGCCTCTTCCTTTCAAGAAGTTTCTGGAAACATTGTGGTTGGAGAGGGATGCTGATTCAGATGACAGGACCATTTTGACCGAAGCTATAGTATCCTGCAAGAAAGATCTATTCCACTATTCTCGACTTTCTGGAAAGCATGTCCTTGAAGTTATCATGGAAACTGCTCTATCATTAATTAAGAGAGAACAGCTTCAAGAAGCTGTTAATGTATGCTAGTTTTCAGTGGGATACTGCCATTTATTTATTTGTGGATCTGCTATGAGCACTGCAGAACTGATTCTGCTAGTTTTCTGCCGCATTAACTTCTGGCAAGTTGCTTTCTGCAGGTTGTTTCTTTATTTCCCCTTCTTCAGCCATTAGTTGCTGTATTGGGTTGGGATATTCTGAAGGGTAAGACAGAACTGCGGAGAAAGTTAATGCAGTTGTTCTGGACAAGCAAATCCCAAGCTCTGCGTCTACAAGAATATTCACATTACCGTGCACAGACGGACGAGGTACTTCCTTTTCTCTTGAATCATCTTGCCTCTATGATATTGTTAGCAAAAATATGTGAAGGATTACGAGTTTTCTATTGGCAGACATCCTGTGAGGAGTACCTATGTGACCTGTTGTGCTTTCATCTGGATCTTGCATCCTTCGTTTCCAGTGTGAATTCTGGGCACCCTTGGAATTTGAGGAATTCATTGTTGTTCTCCCAACAAGAGCAAGATTCAGTTGTTAATGCAGAAACATTAGACCCTTTTGTTGAGAACATGATACTTGAGCGGTTAGCTGTTCAGACTCCCATGAGAGTGAGTTCTCTTATCTGAATTTGTGATCTCATTTTTTATGATTCTACATGTGGCCATATGTTTATCAGTCCTTCACACCTTCTATGATTGCCTCGTGTACATTTTGGTCTCCCATGTTGGTTGCAAAACATTTGGTTTCCTAGTTGATAGTTTGATGCTCTTCTGATTTATTTTTTTACTTGCAGGTGCTGTTTGACGTGGTCCCAGGAATAAAGTTTCAAGATGCAATTGAGCTTGTTGGTATGCAGCCACTTTCTTCAACAACTGCAGCTTCGAAAAGGTTCACAACCAACTTTTCTTTGAGACAGTGCAGGAGTGCTGCATGTAAATATATTAGGTTATGAAAAAAGGTCTTACACGCACGAGGGGAGTGACCGATAATAAGTTTGAAAAAGTAGAACAAAAACACACTGTACACTCAACAGGAAAAAAATAACCTCCTGCAGCTAAAGCCGCTCATCTCGCTAGCCCCAGTCAAGCTTCAGGATTTGAAGTGTGTTGCACTACTCGACGATATGAAAGTGTCCTTCACAACCATTTATGACATCACATTTTTAACTGCTATGCTGTATTAACATCGTAAATATCATCTTCTTTACTTCTATCATTATGCTTCATGTTTCCTGCAAGCATAAAGATTTCCTCTTCTTTAGTTTTTGACCTGAGCATTCCTGAGGTGCCTTCTGCTACTTTGGTAAATGCCGTATAACATCCCCCCCCACCCCCGCCCCCCAACAAAAAAGCACACACGCAGAGGGAGAGAGAGACAAGAAAACTCACGGGATTGTTCACTGATGAATTGACACTATTGTTCTTGTGAGCAGTTTATTTCATGTGGGCTTCTTGTACCTATGGCAGGATGCATGACATCGAGCTGATGCACATGCGATATGCTCTACAGTCAGTTGCCCTTTCTTTAGGGGAGATGGAGAAGTGTGCAGGTGATGGGAATGAGCACCATTATCACATAGCTTTGTCATATTTGAAGGAGATGCAAAATTTTATGGAGGCTATCGAAAGCACTCCACGAAAGGTTTGGCTCTGCTTTGTCATATTGATATTTTGAGGAGTCATGCTAGAATGCTAGTCTTGAAAGCTTCAGAGAAGTCGTCTGTTGAACAGTTGAGCTTCATTGGGCTACTTTCCTTTGCAGATTTTCATGGTCAGCATTGTATTATCATTATTACATATGGACGACACTATCAAGTTGCCGCAAGCTGCCCCCCCAGAGTGTTCTGTCAATCATGATTATTGTGATAGTAATACTGAATCTGAAGGGAAGAACATGGTGATATCTTTTGTTGGACTTCTGCTTGACATACTTCGACATAATGTCCTATTTAAAGGCCCTGATATGGACCAGTTGCCAAGTACTGGTCTGTCACCTGCTGGCAGGCAAGCATTAGAGTGGAGACTCAAACATGCCAGCCATTCCATTGAAGACATGGATTGGCGTCTATCTGTTCTACAACGCCTCCCACCTCTGTCTGGACGACAATGGAGTTGGAAGGAGGCATTAGTCGTTTTACGTGCCGCTCCTTCCAAATTGTTGAACGTGTGAGTTTTCTGTTCTGTACATTGGTTTCTTGCTGTATTTTACTTTATTCACTTTATGCATCCTAAGATCAGGCTTTAATGTGGGCTCTTTGCGCATTACCCAGTATAATTACCTCACATATTTGTTCACTATATTGAGGTCACATGGTGTTAAATATCACTGTTTATTCTCTGTGCTTCTTGTGGAACTTCTGTAGTTCTCTCTCCCTGTGTGTGTGTGTGTGTGTGTGTGTGTGTGTGTGTGTGTGTGTGTCACATGGTTGTGAAGTTCATTGGAATTTTTGACAGGTGCATGCAAAGGGCAAATTATGGTATAGGAGAGGAAGCTGTACAACGATTTTCTTTGCCTGCTGAGGATAAAGCTTCTCTTGAATTAGCCGAATGGGTAGCTGGTGCATACAGAAGAGCATTGGTATGCCTTTTCTTGCCTTTTTTTTGTTTCTTTATTGGTTGAGATGAAGTGATGTGGTCCCCTTTTTTGTCCATGCACATGTAGCACATAGAATTTTACACTTATATAGGCTCTTCCTCTCCCCCCCTCTCTCTCAGTAGAGGGAAGGAGAGATGGAAGGGGAATGATTGGAAGTGCGGTAGTGGCAGAAATTTATGATTATAACTTATAAGTGCCAGTCACAGAAGAAGTAGCAGAGGGAAAGAGATGTAAAGGAATTGAGAATGTTTGACTGCAATTCTAGGATGTCACTTTATTCTTTGACTGGACAGAGTGCATATCAAACCATTTTGCAATGAACTTATATTAGAATTTTTCGATAGGCAGATATACAATCTTGTGATCTGCTATCAATCTACCTCAGGTGAATACTTGATTGTGGCAGGATCGAAGGAAAAATGACAAATGGGTTCTGTGCAGTACCCCCACTTCTTTTTTGCTTTCTTCAGAACAATTAAATGTCGTTTGATGTTACAAAATATTTAAGGTTGTGCCAAACTTTATGTTTCTTATTTCCGTGTTTTATGCCCAGGTTGAGGATGCTCTAAATCGGGCCACAGACAACCCAAATGTTGCACGCGAATCAGATATTTTGTCATTCCGTGCTCAGCTTGGTCCTTTAACTACGGTCAGGATTTTAAATCATGATCTGCATTTGATGTTGTTAATGATAGGTATTTGTAGTATTTGACCTGACAATAAATCTGAACTGTCAGATTCTGCTTTGCATTGATGTTGCTGCAACTTCTGCTAGGTCAGGGGATATGTGTAGATTTCTTCTCGATGAGGTAAGCGTTGGCTGTCATGCATTTCTACATCTCGGGCACTCACTTTTGGTACAGTATCTACTCCCTCCGTTCACAAATATAAGATGTTTTGGATATATCAATATGGACTACATACGGATTGAAATGAGTGAACAAACTCACTAAAACATGTCTACATACATCCGATTCAGAAAAAGTTAGAACATCTTATATTTGTGAACGGAGGGAGTAGTTCATTGTGTATATCTTCACTCCTGCTGTTATACAATTTCTGGTGAAAAGTGTTAGGAAAGCAACTTAACTTTATTGAAGGCCCAAGGGGCATATATATATTACACATGACTTGAGGTGTAAGGAAACTAAACATAGACTAATAAGGACTCCTAGACCAATACTAATACTCCTTAACAAAAAGATGGTTTTAACTGATAAATTTTTGGAGAGCTTCCTGTAACTATTTTTGGTGGAATGATAGGCTCTCCATTCATTTTTGCCTTGTATGATTATGTTGCAATCTTCCAAATTTGAATTTTTTGGATTTCTTAGTGATTGATTGGGTCATAAACACGGATTGAGTCTCGTCCTGCATTCTGTACTAGTGCCCGTAAGAACACTACCCGTCTGGTCCACATTCCTAGCTACCCACCACCCACGCCTCATGACGCCATTCCCAGACCTGGGTATCTGGTGACTAACCAGAACGTACTTTGCCTATCTCTGTGTTTTGTTTTGTTTAATTTGGCATCTGTTTTTGCTACAAGAAAGTGTGTATGCTATCTTATGCCATCTATGTCAATTCTAGTTGCACAAGCTAGCCAAGATCAGTTAGGTAACCATATTGCTTTTAGCATAGTGCCATAGTGTGTGTAGACTGTCAATCTTGTAAAGAAAGTGTATAACCTGACGTTTTCTTCTTCTCATGTACAGGCTACAAGTTTGTTATCTGAAATATTTCCAGGAACCTCCCCAAAAATAGGTCCAACTTATTGGGATCAGATTCAAGAAGTTGCTATCATATTAGTGATAAAGCGCATCCTTCAGCGCCTGAGTGGCATTTTAGATCTGGTGAGTTTTTTATTTTCTTGTGCCTATCAGTAAATCATGCATGGTTCATTTTCATTATTGATTTTCTTCCTCTTGTGTACCATTTGTTTATTTACTTGAGCAAGATGTTTGCGAGTCTTAACGTGCAATTTCAGCATTGGAGGATGTACCAAAGGCCTCTCTCAGTTCATTACATGTTCAGTAGCATAATCTAATGCCGTACCCTTTTCTTTATAAAACAGTATTTGATTATTTTTATGGCTTTGATTTTAATTATCATACCAAAGAAAGATATCTGTGATTATGATGCCCTACTGTCCCATGTTTAACAAAGTGACTTGACTATGTAGTTATTTTTTTAATACCTAATGCATACTTTTTGGTGTCATCTAGGAAGGTCGTCCATATCTTCAAGTAGTCTTTACCGAAGTGAGTGCCTCTTTGTCAACTGAATCTAGCAGAGTTGGACAAAAGCAACGTCCACTTGGACTCCTGCATCAGATGATTGATGATGCCTTCAGAGGAAAGCGTCAGTTCTTGAATGGTAATGCCTACTTTATTCAGTTGAACTGTAATTGTTGTTGCGATTATGTTCTAGAGGCATTTCTGAACTTTTCTATTTCAGGTAAACTTCACAATGTTGCAAGAGCTATTGTTGATGAAGATTCGGATAAAACTTACTCGAAAGACGGTACCAAGTCAGAAAAAAAAGATGCTTTGATATCTGAAAAAGGTACAGTCCTTGGTCATGGACTTAGAATCCTGAAGCAAGCATCTAAGACTGACCCAACAGCTTCAAGTGTTCCTGAAAGCAGTTCAGACCACAAAGGTTCTACAAACAGATACTTGGGTCATGTATCTACCAAGCCGTCGACATACTTATCAAACTTCATAATATATATTGCAACCATTGGTGACATAGTTGATGGAACTGACACGACTCATGATTTCAACTACTTCTCATTGGTGTACGAACGACCAAAAGATGTAAGCTCCTTCACACGCTGGGTAAAAAATGTACCGTTTGTCCTTCTCTTTTACTTCTTCCAAAAATTACATGAAAGACCATAGCAAATTGTCCTCTTTAGAATGACATTTACTACTAATAACTGGAAACGGAATGCTGGTTGTATTTGTAATCACCTAAAACAAATAACTAACACCTCCTTCCCAAATTAGTTGTCTTAGATTGTCTAGATACGGGTGTATCTAACACTAAAATGTGTCTTGATACATTCGTATCTAGACAAATCTAAGACAACTAATTCGGGACGGAGGGAGTACTTATTAAGAAACTAGGTGATACCTCGCACGTTGTTGCGGGAACGTTTTGCAATATATTCAGTTAGAATTCGTTGTATGAAACACAAATATTTAGAATAATAATATGAGTACTAAAGCTGGGAAAAATATATGATTTGTGGTGTTTGATTGTTGTATAATGTAAATAACATAATAGAATGTAAATTCTCATGCATGTTTGCATGTTGAGGTGGCTTTTTATTATGCATGATTGCATGTTGTGGTGGACCATTCTCCATGCATGTTGAATGATGAGGTGGCATACTTGCATGTTCAGAGAAATAGGCTAGTGGAGGCTAGCTATTTAGATATAGAAGATTCCTCCACCTACATGTTTATTAATTCAGTTACCCTATAATTCACTTACACTAGTCGAATGCCCCGCGCATTGCTGCGGGAGTTTGTATAAAATAAAAACTGCGCTGAACTAATTAACCTAGGTATTGTCTTTACGGTTTCTCCTGTAGCAAGATAATTTTTTAATCAATATTTTACTAATAAATGTATATCTCTATATATAAGTTCAAAATTCGACGAAAACAAAAGAAAATGTGCATGTATGCGTCACTTTCCTTTCATATATTACTAGAGTATCAGGTGCATGCATGTGTCAATTTTTTGATTAAACACTATTTAGGTTGCAGTTAGTACATGCGATTGGTCCAACAGCTCTTAATGATCGGATGCCTATTGTGGACTCATCTAGTACATCCAATGGCTAAATTAATTTGAGTGATGTGGCTTAAGAAGAAGCAAGAGAATTCCTAGTAGTGGGGGCTAGCTATTTAGATATATTCCCATATTATTGAAAAGGGGAGGATTGGCAGGAAGAACTACCTATATTTAACTTCAAGAGTGGGGATTTGCACCCAAGGTCTCAACCAGGGACAGAGCTAGGAATTTTATTTGAGGGGGGCCAGTGAAACATCTAAAGCATTGAGGGGGGCCATACATAAGAATTTAGTGGTCAAATTCATAAGTCCACGTACTACTTAGGGCAGTTTAAGATTTTTTTTACAGCATGGGGGAGCCATAAGTGGATGAATAAGTTCCCATGGCTTCTAGTATTTTGATATATCTTTGGCCGCTGTGAACGTGGAACCTCATGGCTGAACAAATAATAAATAAATATTAGTTATCACCTGTAGGTATTCGTGGGATTTTGTCTATGAGCTTAGAGCATCTCTAATCGATCCCCTATAATTTAGAGAAATAAACGGCCGAGTATTCTTTAGAGGAGTACATTTGCTCTTCTAAAAAAGTGTCGTTTCTAACCGCCCCCCTAAACTTAGATTAGTAAAACTTACATTTGGCTCATACATTTCGTCAAACAGTTGTTATGCGCCTTCGCGGCGAGCGGCGACGATGGTGACCACGCTGGAGTCATGAGTCCTCGTCCGCTGCCGAACGCATCACACACATCGCACGTTGCCCGCCTCATCGTGTTGTTGCTCACTGCCGCACGCGCTGCTTGTGCTCCCCGGGTGGACGCCGAGCCGCCCGAGTGGTGGAGCAGCCTGGGGTACCCGGAGGGGCCATCCGCTCCATCCTCATGCCCCGCTTCCTCCGGTGGCCGGACTGTGAATCCGTCGCAGCCGCCGCCGTCAAGGCCAGCTCCGGTGTGTCCGGTAGGTGGCCGTGACCGTGGATGCCGCTGCCAAGGCCAGGGACAAGATCGCACACAACCTCCTCCACTGTGGCTTCGCCGGCTCCGACTACGGGAGGAGCACCGCCGGGCTAGGGACAACGAGGAGGCGCGTCTCCGTGGTCGGAGACGATGGAAAGGACAAAAAATAAAGAAAAAAAGATCAGCGGAAGGTCGACGGTGCTGCGGGGTGTCGGCGGTGGCCGACGGAGGCAAGGAGGGCGGCGCTGGAGTGGATGCGGCCGAGCAGGGCAGAGCGGTGGGCGAGAATGGAGGCAAAAATATTTTACTCCACGGGTGGGCGGACGAGTATCTTTACTCCTCGGGGAGGCCACGGCGGATAAATTACCCTCCTCTAACCGTTATAAGGGATCGGTTAGGTGCCAGTTAGAGGAGGAAAACAGAATCTATCCTCTAACCTATATAGGGGAATGTTTAGAGATTCTCTTATGTAGTAAAATATTTGCAACCCACGTTAGTCTAGCTTGGCAATGGTCAGCTCTATTCAATGTGAATTTCTTCAACAACATTAATACTGCGTAGAGACCCTCACCAATCAGTGCAAGGCAACATTCATAATGTGGAGTATGGTTGGAGCGAAGGAGCTTCAGGCCTTCACATGGCAGTGGTTGTTGCGTTGTATCACCTTTAGATCTTTGATTTTTTCATGTTTATTCAGTCACGCGCTAAGCACCGATACGGATACAAGTATCGGTATCGGGCCGATACGGATACGTAAATTCGCCATTTTGAAAAAAATGCCAATACGGGGATATGTTTTACTATTTTTTAATTCAAAAATAAAGTATATAAGTGCATTCAGAATGTCAATTGTGACCTTTGTACATGCATGGATTCCATGGCTCTCTGCCTTCAGCAAATGAGCAGAAACAATAGAGTAGCTACTCAAAGCAACATGACCACACTAGTTACATTTCCATTTAGTGTTCCCCTCCAGGTGATTTCTCTATAATCGTGACATGGCTCCACAATGGTGCCCTTAGATTCGCAGGTACAGCACGAGGTTCAGCAGGAGGAGCCATCTGGAGGAGATGAATATGAGATCTTCGGAGGAGAAAGAATAGGAGATGAGCTTGGCTGGGCAGGGAGGGGGCATTGGTGAGGAGGAGGAGCTCGTCGCCAGGTAGCCGCCGCCGCCGCTGGTGCTGGGTGAGGCGCCGCCTGGTGTGAGCTTGGGAGGGAGGAAAGAAACTGGGAGGGAATGGATGGGGGTCATCGGGGGAATCACGAAAGAACCAATGCTGTAACTTGCTTCATCCGGCATTATAAGATCAAATGTCTTCTTTGAGGTGGCACAAAGACGAAAGTAATTAGTTCAACAAGGCCGATGATAGAAGGGCTGGGCCTAATTAATTGTTCTGGTATAGAGATGAATGAGAGGATGGAGATAGCGCATTGAATGGTTTGATACCCTCTTTACTGGGCTGAGTGGGCTCTTAAATGGGCTGGGCCGTGCCCAAAACGTATTGGCAAAGTATCGGGATTGTTT
>NC_041384.1:393970095-393988728 GCF_002162155.2 Triticum dicoccoides
GAGCTCGCTACAGACCACGTTTCGTTGGCTTTGTAAAACCTTTTCTATCTTAATATACATACATGCAGTCCTCCTGGATGATCTCCATTCTTGATGATTTCGAGTCCAACCTGAAATTCTATGCATCAAACCACAATACATATCAATTATCATGCCGTATACTCTTCTAATTCAACATCCTTAAAAATATTGCCTAAAAAGAATGAGAAAAGACTAACTGACACATTATATTGGTGAAGACATAAAGTGCAACGTCATTTGTATGAAGTAAACGCCTTTTAAGAAACACAGGGTAATTACTGTTCAGTGTCCTTATTCATTTTTTAATGTGAAACTACGATGGAATATTGTTTACATTCAATTTCTTTTGTCTTGCTGTTATTGTAGTCCAAAGTGGTTCGAGAATTATTTTGGACTAATATAATGTTCGTTTGCCATGCAGCTTTTAACTCGTTTAGTTTTTGAGCATGGAAGCACTGACGCAGCTGCGAAGGTAGCTGACACAATGGGTGTGGATTTTGTGCATGAGATAATATCAGCTTGTGTGCCACCAGTTCTTCCTCCACGAACAGGACAAGGATGGGCTTGCATTCCTATTTTAACCACAGTTTCCAATATTATTTCTGAAAACAGTTCAACAGTTCCAAAGTCCCTCCCCCCTGATCAAGGATGGAGTCCACATGATTCATTGTTGTCTTCTCGCCGGGATCCGCTGTATCCTCTTCAGTTAAATTTAGTGAAGCATTTAGCCCAATTATCATCAGTAAGAGCAGTTCTGGCATGTGTGTTTGGAAGTAGCATACTATCTGGTGACAGTGAATCATCTCCTACTTATGTGAAGGATGCAATGCAAACCACTGAAGTTGAGAGGTCATTCTATGAATTCGCTCTTGAACAATCAGAGAGGTAATGAATAGTCATTTTATGCCATCATGTCCCAATCAACTTCACTTTGTAAGTATCTAAGTTACTTGCAGATATCCAACTTTGAACCGGTGGATACAGATGCAGTCTAACCTTCACCGGGTATCTGAGTCTGCCGTGGCAGTTAAAACTGAAAATGAAGTCGCCGTGCATCAATCAAAAGGAAAAATTTCTATTAAGCGAGCTCGTGAACCTGACAGTGATGCTGAATCAGAGCTTGAAGATGTCGTCATAAATGGAAATGCCGCTTCAAGTACACTAGAATCCCCTAAATATGATGATGCTAAACTAGAGCCAACAGCATTTATTTCTTTTGACTGGGAGAACGAAGGACCATATGAGAAAGCCGTTGAGAGGTAGCAGGATTTTACAAGTTTTTCTTGGCCACGCCTTTTGCTCTACACACAATGAGAGTTTCTCACTTGCACTTGGCCATTGCTTGTTGTGATAATTTCTATGTGACAATTAAACTTGCTTTGTCTCTGTAGGCTAATTAATGAAGGAAAACTAACTGATGCTCTTGCTGTATCCGACCGTTGTTTGCGCAATGGAGCGTCTGATAAATTACTTCGATTGCTCATTGATCAAAGGGAAGAAAGAAGTCTAGGCACAGGACAATTCCGCCCATATGGTTCCCGTAACTTGGGGAGCAATACTTGGCAGTATTGTTTGAGACTGAGGGATAAAAAACTTGCAGCTCAGCTTGCTCTTCAGTACGTCATGTCATTTTCGTTCCAGCCTTATTAGTACAATAAACCTTTTGATTTTGTGTAGTGAAGGCATTCTTTCAGTTTTAGTATATTTGATAGATGTCCATTTTGAATGCATCACCGTTGCTATATTTTTGTTCTCCAGATAGGCATATTGAGTTACTGAGTGCATACTTTCATTTCTAGGTACCTGCACAGTTGGAACCTTGACGCTGCAACCAATGTTCTAACTATGTGCATCTGCCACTTACCTGAGAATGATCCTATGCGGAGTAAGGTAGCTTGATTTGCATTTATTTACATTTCAAGTTCACACATTATCTTGAAAGGTCATATGGACATATGTTGTTGTGTGCCTGGTCAAGTCATGGCTTTACTTAGTCTGAAAAAACTGTGATCTCATTTATGCATATCACCTAACAGATATTCCTGTCCAAGCCAACACTAAGTAGCTCTTGTTGGTTTGTCTTGCTATCTAACTTTAAAACGTAACAATATGTGCTTGACTGTGATCGTGTCATTCTATGACACAACCTGTTTAGTTTGACGCAACAGGTTCAGTTTCTCAAAACTTAGCTTTTACGACCTGGTCTAGCATTTCTTGTTTGTTATTGTACAATCCCACCACTCATTCCTGGCCATCTTCAACTCAAATTTAGGGCGCCTATTATTCTTAATTATATTGATACCTAGGTCCTTCTATGTATCCATCATTTTTTTATAATTTTCCGTGTCATTTTGTAACAGGTGCTACACATGAAGCAATCTCTGCAGCGGTATGGTCATATTATGAGTGCTGATGACCATTACACCAGATGGCAAGAGGTAAGCCAATCAATGAATGTCATATGATTTTGATCTTCCGTCCCACTATTTTAAATTTTGTGACAACATAGGCTTCAGAATTGTTCCTTAAAAGTATGTGTCGTTTTTTGTATCAAAGTTTTCCATGTTTAAACTTGACTGACATTCAAATTACTAGGTCGAAGTTGATTGTGAAGATGATCCAGAGGGGTTAGCACTCAGGCTTGCCGCCAAAGGAGCTGTATCTGCTGCTTTACAGGTCGCCGAAAGTGCCTCTCTGTCAATTGATTTGCGGAGGGAACTGCAAGGCCGCCAGCTTGTCAATCTTCTTACCACTGATCCACTTAATGGTGGAGGCCCAGCTGCGGCATCACGATTTCTATCGACCTTACGAGATTCCAATGATGCTCTTCCTGTTGCCATTGGTGCCATGAAGTTATTACCTGACTTGCGCTCAAAGCAGCTTCTCGTATGTTGCCAAATCTGACAAGAGTTAATTGTACTAAACTTTTCTGACAAGGATTAAAATAATACTGATTAATTGTTTCAGGTGCATTTTTTTCTCAAACGTACAGTTGGGAATTTGTCAGATGCTGAGATTGCTCGACTTAATTCATGGGCGCTGGGTCTTCGTGTTCTTTCCTTATTGCCATTGCCATCACAACAGCGTTGCTCTTCTCTGCATGAACATCCTCAGTTGATTCTGGAAGTACTATTGATGATGAAGCAACTCGAGTCTGCATCTCTGGTATTCCGTTTCAACTAATTTTTTGCATGTCAACTCTCATCCTTGGAACTTTTTGGGACAACAGAAATGATTCTCTCCTTGGAGCTGCTGGCCTGCTGCTATACTAGGAACATGTCAACCTACTGTGCTAATGGAAGATTTCTTCTTTATGACTTCAGGTTTTGAAAGAATTTCCATCCCTGAGGGATGACAAGTTAATCATTGCTTACGCTAAGAAAGCAATCTCTGTCAATATTGATTCTACTCTTAGGGAACCTCGACAAACCATCTCTGCGGCAAGAGAAAAACAAAAAAAGGCTGCCATACCAGCTAAAACAAATTTTGTGCAGAGTTTTGGCAACTTTCAGAGAGAGGCACGTAAAGCATTCTCATGGGTGCCCCGCGACGGTGGCACCAAAACCCCCCCGAAAGATATCCCTCGGAAAAGAAAGAGTTCAGGCTCAGGTGATAGATCCTCTTGGGAAGCGATGCCTGGTGTACAGGAGGAGCAGACACCTGTTTACCCTTCCGAAGGACAAGATAGACTTCCTTTTGTTTCTGCTCCTGAGGAGTGGGTGCTTACCGGAGAGTCTGATAGGGATAACACAACTCGTTCATGTCATAGATATGAATCCTCTCCAGATATCGCACTATTCAAGGTGTGTTTGCTTATCAGGCTTATCTTTCTTCGAATGCTACTGATTTATAAGTTCTTATCCTGCATTATTCTGGCTTATCCGCAGTCCCCCCTTTTCCGTATTATGCATCAAGGGCAGCTAGTTGGTAGCTTTGAATTATTTACCTAACATTATTTCCTGATGTGCCATTTTTTTAGCGGTTAAGTTGGAAATACTGCTAAATTGAACTTGATTTTAGATTAATTCTCTTTCCTACTTATAAAGTTTACAGTTGGTGGCCGTCCGTTCACTTCTATGTCCCACCTCTTCCTCTCAGCTCTGTCAAGTGGACCATGCATAGAGACCTAGCAGGCAGGTAGGCGGATTAAAAAATACTGTATCAAAAAACACCCCCTTCACTCATCCTCTCTGTCCTGCTGCTGCATGTCTGCACCGCATGGCCTTCCCCAATCTCCTTTCTTCTGCCACATACTTTCCCGATCCATATCCATCTGCACTGTCACTATTAGTACTTTCTAATCTTGTTCAGCCGATTATTCCCCTCATTTATGTATCGTTCTTGTCATCGGCTTCCCGTCACGCTCAGTCTCCACTGCCAACGCTTGCTCGCTGTCATCGGAACAATGCCGAGGTGTAGTACGCCCGACCAATGCGCCCACTCGCCACGAGCATAGCGTGGAGGCAGTACCCCTTGCTAATCTACTTGCCCACACTCGTTGGACGCACTCGCGCAAGAACTGCTCCCTTCCTCATGAGGGTCGGGCTATGCCCCTCTATGTTTGCTGCAATCTAGGTGCAGCACCGCATCTTCAGTTTTCTCTTCCCTGCTTCCTTTACATCTTCACAAAGTATACCTTGTCTAATCACACCCATTCGCCTAATTGGTTCCTGAACCCATTAGATTATAGCTTAATCAATTGCAGTTTGTTGCTGCAGTGGAATATGTATGCACGTGACTCTTCCTTGCACGATGTTTGAATTTCTTGGACGTTCTCTACCTAATGCATGCAGCACAGACACATATAGGTCTTTCCTGGTTGCTTGAGAGCTCAAAAAACTAGTTTTGTTGCGTTCGGTGTGTTCTAGACAGTATGGTTTTATCTACAGAACTGAGAAATTAGGGCTTCCTGCCAACGGTTAGTACACATGTGATCAGAAATTGGGTTGGGAAATTTAGATTTCAAAGCGGACATGAAAAATCTTTTTTTTTATGCTGCACCACTCGAGGTTTTACAGAAATAACTGTATATGTTCCAAGGAACAATTTTCAAAACAGTCATCATAGAACTTACGGTACAAGGTTTACAATTGGAAGATACTTTCGATGTGAATAATTTTTTTACCAGACTATCATCACATGTTGACCAAGTGGGTTGCCCAAATTTTCGCCGCTAAAAAAATATATAACTTGTATATTATAGGACTCTTCTCCTTCAACATGAGAAATTCATCCATTTTTATATAGTAATAGTAGGACTCTTCTAGAACATGAGAAACGCATCCTTTTTTAATAGACAACACGTGTTTCGAAAAAGAAACCTGCCTTATATTTATTCTCCAGTATTTATGTGAGTCCATTTGCTGCCACATTGCTTTGAAAAAAACCCTTGTATGTTCCATTTGTCGACCTGTTCATAACAAAACTCATTTAAGCCCATGAGCTCAAGCAGACCTTTTTTAGTCCAATATCTCCAGACTCTAGAGTACCAAGGTTTGTCATGTCTGTAGACGGTACATATCACCTTTCATGTAATACAATTACACCAATAAGCCTTCGGGCCATGGTCAATATATAATCAGAGTTATTAAAGTGAATTAATTTGATATATAGCTAGATTAAATTATATTGTGTCTCATTTCTCGTGGTTCCGTAGCGCAGCACGGGCATCTTACTAGTATTATTGAAAAAAAGAATGAAGTGTCAATATGAAGCAACTTCTGAAGTGTACGTAAGTGATAGTGTCAATTTTTTGTCATCTATTTGTGTAATTCTTTGTGAACCAAATTCTAGGCATTGCTTTCACTGTGCACCGATGAGTCAGTAGCCGGAAAAGGTGCACTTGAACTATGTGTTACTCAGATGAAGGTTGTACTAAGCTCCCTACAGTTGCCTCTCAATGCATCTATGGACAATGTTGCCCGGGCTTATCATGCAACGGAAACTTATGTGCAGGTATGAAAAAGAACTAGCAGCATGGTAATTTTGAGTATCATAACTTGGTAGATTAACATCAATGACATTTCATCAGGCAATCTCTTATGCAAAAAATCTACTAAAAAAGCTCACCGGGAGTAGTGATTTGTCAAGTGGCTCTGAAAGAAGTAGAGATGCTGATGCTGTTTCTGTGGACGCTGGCAGTTCAAGCACTGGGGTCCAACATCAAGATGAGCTGTCTGATCTCCTTGCTCAAGCAGATATGTGGCTAGGGCGTGCTGAGCTTCTTCAAAGCCTGCTGGGATCAGGTATTATTGCATCACTTGATGATATTGCTGGCAAAGAGTCTTCAACTAGTCTACGTGACAGGCTGGTCAGTGATGAGCGATACAGCATGGCTGTATATACTTCTAAGAAGTGCAAGGTGAATGTTACAACTTGTTTCTGTCTATACTTCATATTTTTCCATGACAGTGATAAGGTAATTTAATGACGTGATCAATTTCAGATTGATGCTTTTCCAGTGTGGGTTGCTTGGGGCCATGCTCTAGTTCGAATGGAACACTACGCTCAAGCCCGTGTGAAATTTAAGTAAGAGAAAACTCTTCTTTGTTGTTTCTCACTTTCTCTTATAAGCGCCTGCCTGCAGAAGAAATTGAAGATTTAGTTACAAATACAAAAGAAATCAAGGAAACAAACAGATAAAAAAAACACTGCCTTCAGGAAAAAGAAGACATCAGAGGATGATGAACTGGTTGCTAAATGTGTAGTGATCTCGCACTGGTTGCTAAATGTGTATAGGGTTGCAGATGTAGTGGTATGCTCTCTTAGTATAGCTGTCTAAGGATATGGGAAACCTAATGGTTAAAGTAAAATTTCTTGCATAAAATTGCACGTTTATTTTCTGCAATCGTCCTTTTATCATTATTCGTTAGAAATATGGTGAAATAGGTTGATTGTCGTCAATTTGTCACAGCGATAAGCAGTCTAAAATTGTTGCCTACAGATGGAGCATTGGAAAATTTTGTAGGAATTGGTATTGCTTACATCCAGACTGTCAGATATGAGGTTGCAATAGCTGACCTTGGGCACTCTGAGTCTCCGCTTTATCTTAGCTTGGTCAATGACTCCATCCTTGAACTTGTTAACCATGGTGATACTTTCTGTTGTACAAATCTTCATTTTTATTGCATTTCTTTTCCAGGCAAGCTCTTCAACAGTTCAAAGGTGATGCGCCTCCTGTTGTCCTTGATATCATTAACACAATTGAAGGAGGTCCTCCTGTTGATGTTTCTTCTGTCCGCTCTATGTAAGGGATTAACATCAATTGTGTTTCATCTTTTGAAACTTCTAACAAAATGTTCTTTGCACGGAGCAAAGTAAAATTGCCCAAGTTATTCTGGTCAATGAATCATCATATTTATGATGTATATTTCGTATTTATTAACTCAGCAGTTAACCTTTTTTTGGTAGACTTGTTTCTTTCTCTAGTTCTGGTATTAGTGCTTGAGGTTAAGAACTGGTTGGTAGTAGTGCCCCTGAACTGAAAACTTATTTACCAGTTCCCTGGCATTATTAATTTCAATCAAGAGATATGTGGTTTTCCTCTTCTTAAGTAACTGCTATCAAACTGGCATTGCAGGTATGAACATGTAGCAAAAAGTGCAGCAACCATCTTCGATGATTCCCTTTCTGCTGATTCTTATCTTAATGTTCTATATATGCCATCCACATTCCCACGATCTGAGAGGTCCAGGCAATCCAGAGATTCTCTAGATAACCAATTTTCGTCTGCTAGCTCATACCTTGAAGATGGTCCTCGCAGCAATCTTGATAGCGTCCGATATGCAGAGTGTATTCATTACTTGCAGGAAGTAAGATTTGTCCTCCTTCAAAGGTGTTCCTATTTTTCTTTATTAGCTCAAACTTTGGCATACAAGGTTTACCCTAGAGTTTTCTTTACACTTTCTAGACTCTGCGTACTTGTAATCACTGTGATGACCATTTCTTACAGTGGCAATTAAAGCCACACTTGAACCCTGTTCAGGTTTTGGTTTGCCCAAGTCCTTCTGAATTTATTTCAGCCACTAGATTGTATGGTTTGCCAAGTCCTTTTGAATTTGTGATTAATGGTTTCTTTCGGATACTTGCAGTATGCTCGCCCACAAATGCTGGCTTTCATGTTCAGGCATGGCCATTATGCAGAAGCATGCTCTCTATTCTTTCCATCCAGTGAACCAACCGCAGAAGGGGAAACATCTTTGTCTTCAGTTCCTCGGAGTGATCCTTTAACAACTGATTATGGGACAATTGATGACCTGTGTGATCTATGTCTTGGATATGGTGCTATGTCTGTATTGGAGGATACAATATTAGCAATAACTCAATCCACGACATATCATGACACAACTGTGATTCAGTACATGAACACTGTTCTCACCCGCATTTGTAACTACTGTGAAATGCATCGGCACTATAATTATCTTTACAATTTTCTGGTACTATCATCAATTTTTCCTTTGCGTCACTTCCTTTGGAGTCCACTGCTTTCGCGCTAATTAATTTTTACATTGAAACATGGTGTATCAGGTTCTAAAAGGTGACCATGTGGCTTCTGGCCTTTGCTGTATTCAGTTATTCATGAATTCAATGTCCCAAGAGGAATCTCTGAAGCATTTGGGACATGCCAAGGTATTATGATTTTCATTATCAATGTGTTACAAACTTATAATTCATTAGTTGGTCTCTATGCAGCTCCGTTACATATGGCACTTTGACAATATAGTTCAGTCTCGATAAATATCAAAGTGTTCGCTTACGGTTTCTATAACTGCCATATTTACCAAATTTAATATTGCAACAACTTCTAATCTCCACTCTAGAAAAGGTCACTTGACATGAGTACATATTTACATGAAGTCATGAATTAAACATAGAACACTGCTATCACATACATGGTACACAGCAACCAGCCTAGTGCTGTGCCAACTGAACCAAGTGAGATAACTAGGAAATAATTCTCGAGAACAGTCACGAACCACTGAATCATGGTTTCTCGAAGAAATAGGCTTCTTGAGCACCACCGAATCATCAATTATCGAGTGCACCAGTGGCGAATCCAGGATGAAAATAAAGGATGGGCTCAATTCACTAAGCTAAATTGAGGCGAGAAGCAAAATTTTATGAAATTATGAAAGAAGTGTAGGTCTGCCACATAGTATAACCCATGAACCTGTAAAATTTCAACCAAAACTATGATCATATTTGACCCGCACAAATAAAATAAAAATTAAACACACTAACTACAATATTGTTCACTTAACTCTTGTTCTGTTTGTAGCTTACAGCTGATCATATTTTTGGACGAATTTGTATGCTATAAAATGAAGTACCTCCAATATTTTTTTTGTAATTGTTGCCACTTCAAAATGATTCTGCTAACATTATGTACTTCTGCACACATATTCAATGTGATTTTCCCCCTTAATTCTGGCGTTTTTTTATTACGGATTAACTTTTATCTTGTTCTGCTTTTACCTACCATTGTATTGTCAGACATCCTTGATATTAAAAAAAAATTATGACAAGTTTATTGGTGGGTCGCGTGCTATTGCAAACTGAGAATAGACACAGAATAGACACTACGATATGTATTGCCAGTGCTTGACCAGTAGATTTTAATTAAATGCTCACCATTAGCTATCAGGGGCAGTTGACAACGAAAATTTTGATCTATGGTTCCAGTCCTCATTGTTAGAGTTGTACTCCCTCCGTCCCAAACTACTTGTCTTAGATTTGTCTAGATAGAGATGTATCTAACACTAAAACATGTCTAGATATGTTAACAGTGCAATATCCCCATTTACCAAACTAGGGCACAACATGGCTTTTACCTCTCCAAACTCAGTGTTGTTGATATATGTTAGCCATGTAATATCCCCATTGAGCTGTTTGGGGTCCAGCTCCCTTCGCCTGGAAAGACGAAAGGGGGTCATTGGTACTACATTGTTTTAAGGCTCTGATACCATGTGGTAAATATGCAGAAATCACCTTATACAGTAGGGGGATACTACACGGGTAACATATATACAACTCAAACACTCATATACTCGGCCTATAACAGAACAGCAACCAGCTTGGAACCGCAGACAAACAACTAACCAACTGTCGACAGAACCAGCTAAGCAGCTAACTTGAAAGTAGTACAAAGCGAGCAGCAAAGATTTCATAGGACCACATCATGCACATCATTCCATTAAACACCTGACATAGGACACGTGCAGCGTTGTGATAAGCCTCATACGGATATCGTCTGTGAAGCGAGGCGGAGCGTATGGAGTTGATGGCGATGGCGTGGGAAGGGGATGTCCTGCTAGCAGAAGCATGTGCACTGGAGACAGCAAAGGGAGGAGCAGCACGTGCAGGTGGCTGGAAGGCGAGAGGAGCCTGCGGGGGCATGACGGGGATATTGAGAGGAGCCACCTAGCGCAGAGCTTCTAGAGATGCGGAAGCGGGGGCGTGACGGGGATGTCGAGGGGAGGTGTCTGGCGCAGAGCTTCTAGAGAAGCGGAGGCAGTGTCACAGAGGGGACAGCAGAAGGAACAGACCTTGGCTGCTAATGCTGTGGTTAGATAACTAGGCTGTTGGTGTAGCATGTGGAGGAGCAGGTTCGGAGGCACTACGCCAGTTTGGTAGTGGGCTAGGTCTGATCAGGAGTCTCTGGAGTGGTTATTTTTTTCTGGCTAGTTTGTCTGTTACTAATTTTTTCCTCCTTTTTACCAAAAAGAGTGGAAGCATAAAAATACACATTTCTCCATACAGTACCAAAAACAATCAAATTGAGTTGACCGGTTTGGCTTGTTTTTCTTGTTCGTATTAGGACTTTGGGCATGTATAATATCCAGCCCACTTAGCTGAACAGGATCCCTGTAAATCAGCATTCCTGTAAAAGTAACTCAGTTACACAGAGAGTAAATTTGGCAACTAGTTGCCTGTTCTCGCAAAATCTGAAAAAGAAATCATGGATACAGGTCATGCTAAAGCACTTGCACTTACAAAAAGAGCATCAAATAGTTTTACCATTTGTGACCTAGTAAAAAGTAGATAAAATTTTAGGGCCGATTATATAGCTACGAATTTGTCTTTTTCGTACAGGTCACAAGAGGTCTTATTTTTTTGTAAACCTTTGCAGGGGCACACTGCAGATGATATAGCATGGCTTGCATCCACTAATTTGTGTAGCATTATACGGAAACTCATAAAGTGGTTTTGAATAATGGGGTGTAAGTGTCAACTAGTATGACACCATCCAGTTATACTACTTGTGACTCTTTTCTATAACAAAAACTTGGTACTTAAGTGTTATGCTCAAATTAGACTCTTTAATTTAATGCATAGTTCAACCTCCAGTGTGCCACCTTGAAGAAGCACTTCTTGGACCTAGGGTTATGTATCTTGTCGTAACAATCCGAGCCAGCAGCTTTAGTCATATGAGGGTCTAGAAACGTTAGCAGTCAGTTCTAGATTTTGTACAACATGCAGTTTTTCTTTTTGTGCAATATTCTTAGGCCGCACATAGAAATGTAAACTTACAGGTGAATGGTGGAACCCTGTACTGTTGCAGTCATTTGACAGCAAAGCTGCTTTCTAATGCACTGATTTAGTAACATTATGCAAAACTACTTTTCATAGAGTAAATCTCAGGGAGACTAAATGTGGTCTGCACTGCTGCATAAGGAATCTAAATAGTAGAAAACATTGTAAAAAAATCCCATGCTCTCTAGAAAAATAATTGTTCCTGGATATCTTTGCACAACTTGCATCAACTAACTTTCAATGAAATATTCCCATGACATACATGCAGTTTGATTTGCCTCATCTTTAGTGCCAACAGTGTTACATTTGACTACTGTGGATGTTATTTAAGCAAGTCTAATCATTAAAAAAATACTTATAAAAATAGAAAGTTTTTGGGTTATTTTGGACCTGGCTATGCATACTTACATTGTAATTTTGAACAGTGGCGTCATAATAATTAATCAATAATGGTTTGGTGTGTTTCTTATACTCAGCTTCTTATGAGTGCAGACACATTTTGAGGAAGCCTTATCTGTACGAGATAGAACAATTGAGGCTACAAAATTGGTATCACGGACTGCTCGCAATAAGAGTGCATCGGAAAAACTAACTCGAGAGATGATAATGAAATTTTCTACCAGAGTTTCCTATCAGGTGAGGAAATTGTCAAGGAAGATAAATTACTGGGCGAACATGGCTTATTTCCCTTCTATAAAAATTTTTGTGCATGTTTGAGACTGTTTCTCTGGGACCCACCGACGCGCATGTAGTTTTTTCTAGCTCTGCACTCATTTGGTGCCCAGTTTTAGACCTAGGTATGCTAATCGAGTTGCATATGTTGAAAACATAGATGGATGTTGTGAAGGCCCTCAACAGTGTAGATGGGCCTCAGTGGAAGACCTCCCTGTTTGGAAATCCAACTGATCCTGAAACTCTGAGGTTTGTGCTACTGCTTTGCTTTTTAAGGTTAAATATTTTTTAACTGCTCTTGAAGGAGGGTACACTCCTACACATGTTATCTGAAAGATACACCCCTCCTGGACGATTCCTATTATTGCATGGTCATGTCCAGTTCACATTTTCGCATCATGATTTAGCTTTAAATTTCCTTTATTGAGCTGTTTTAAGTGCCAAACTCCGCCTATGTCTTCTAGGCATAGCCGGTCCCAAGCCCGGGTAAAGGAGGAGGGTTGTGATAGGCTTGGCGAGCCAACGTAAAAACTAGCCAGTCCCATAGGTATGAAACCCATTTGAGCGAGAATAGTACTAGGATGGGTGACCTCCTAGGAAGTCCTCGTGAAAGGGTTTCATATCTAAGGGTTGTGATAGGCTTGGCGAGCCAACGTAAAAACTAGCCAGTCTTTTGGGTATGTAACCCATTTGGGCGAGAGTAGTACTAGGATGGGTGACCTCCTGGGAAGTCCTCGTGAAAGGGTTTCATATCTAGCCTACCCCAACTTGTTTGGGATAAAAGGCTTCGTAAGTAAGTAAGTAAGTAAGCTGTTTTAAGTGCCAATGAAGAATTATCTACTATAAATAACCATCTTGTTGTATTCAGATGAAAGTTTTGCTGACACTTGCAGGGATAACTCTTAAATTTATTATCTTTATGATCGGTATCATTACCGATCTTCGCTTTTCCTTATGCACCAGTACTTTGACTAGTCCATCTTTTATTGCCTGGTGTGCTTATTTGTTTAACATAAGCTCATATTATTTGCAGGCGAAGGTGCATGGTTGTTGAAACTCTGGCTGAAAAACATTTTGATTTAGCTTTTAGAATGCTTCATGAGTTTGATCTTCCAGGTTACTTATATTCCACAACCTATATACCTAAATAGCTCATCCCCACTATCTCTATTATCTCAACATGCAACACATGCCACCTCATCAAAGGCCCACCACAACATGCATGAGAACTATTTTTCATTATTAGTTGACCCCCACTAATTATTTTTATTTCAACATGCACACATATCACCTCTTCAAAGGCCCACCCAGTATGCATGGGAAAAAAATTCCATTATGTTATAATACTACCTATATTCAATATTTTTTTTCAACTATACAATAATCCAATCCAATATATAATATGTATCTTTAGTTTTTTTCATATATTATTAATCCAAATGTTTGATATAACCAAATCTTAATGAAATATATTGCAACAAATTCCCACCGCAACACACGGGGTATCATCTAGTTTATACTCTTAATTTTGCAGAATTAATGTTAAAAATTGATGCTTATTTGGGAACAATGTTTGGAAGTAGGCATCTATATACTCAGAGTTACTGACAGACCAATTCTTTTCAGTTGTGGATGTTTATGCCGGTGTAGCAGCATCCCTCGCAGAGAGGAAAAAAGGTGGCCAGTTAACGGAGTTCTTGAAAAACATTAGAGGAACCATAGAAGATGATGAATGGGATCAGGTGATGTGTACTGTTTTTTTGTGTGCAGCCTTCAGCTCTGCTTATAGTTATAGGGTATCAATCTCAGAAATAATAATATATTCTTGTAGTAGATTGTATTGTTCATGGGAGGATCTTTTGGAAGTTTGAGTTCTGCTTTGTTGTTAATTACCTCATCAGATGCGGAACTAATGTGTAGCCTATGTAGATATACACGATGTCATATGACATTATTTGTGTCTGGAGTTCACAACTTCCAAAGAGTCACATATCCGAATTATTGCTACAACAACAACAACAACAACAAAGCCTTTAGTCCCAAACAAGTTGGGTAGGCTAGAGGTGAAACCCATAAGATCTCGCTACCAACTCATGGCTCTTGCACATGGATAGCAAGCTTCCACGCACCCCTGTCCATAGCTAGTTCTTTGGTGATACTCCAATCCTTCAGGTCTCTCTTAACGGACTCCTCCCATGTCAAATTCGGTCTACCCCGACCTTTCTTGACATTCTCCGCACGTTTTACCCGTCCGCTATGCACTGGAGCTTCTGGAGGCCTGCGCTGAATATGCCCAAACCATCTCAGACGATGTTGGACAAGCTTCTCTTCAATTGGTGCTACCCCAGCTCCATCTCGTATATCATCATTCCGGACTCGATCCTTCCTCGTGTGGCCACACATCCATCTCAACATACGCATCTCCGCCACACCTAACTGTTGAACATGTCGCCTTTTAGTCGGCCAACACTCAGCGCCATACAACATTGCGGGTTGAACTGCCGTCCTGTAGAACTTGCCTTTTAGCTTTTGTGGCACTCTCTTATCACAGAGAATGCCAGAAGCTTGGCGCCACTTCATCCATCCGGCTTTGATTCGATGGTTCACATCTTCATCAATACCCCCATCCCCCTGCAGCATTGACCCCAAATATCAAAAGGTGTCCTTCTGAGGCACCACCTGCCCATCAAGGCTAACCTCCTCCTCCTCACACCTACTAGTACTGAAACCGCACATCATGTACTCGGTTTTAGTTCTACTAAGCCTAAACCCTTTCGATTCCAAGGTTTGTCTTCATAACTCCAACTTCCTATTTACCCCTGTCCGACTATCGTCAACTAGCACCACATCATCCGCAAAGAGAATACACGATGGGATATCTCCTTGTATATCCCTTGTGACCTCATCCATCACCAAGGCAAAAAGATAAGGGCCCAAAGCTGACCCTTGATGCAGTCCTACCTTAATCGGGAAGTCGTCAGTGTCGACATCACTTGTTCGAACACTTGTCACAACATTATCGTACATGTCCTTGATGAGGGTGATGTACTTTGCTGGGACTTTGTGTTTCTCCAAGGCCCATCACATGACATTCAGCGGTATCTTATCATAGGCCTTCTCCAAGTCAATGAACACCATATGCAAGTCCTTGTTTTGCTCCCTGTATCTCTCCATAAGTTGTCGTACCAAGAAAATGGCTTCCATGGTCGACCTCCCAGGCATGAAACCAAACTGATTTTTTGTCATATCTGAGTTATTGCTAGTACTCTATAAATGTCATTGTATATCCAGTTATATTTCTATGTTCCCGCATGTTTCATCGGGCATTCAGGAAATTCAAGTATCACAGTACAAAATGTGTAGATGATGCTCCATATTTTCTTTTGCAGTAGAAAAATGGATATGCTGTATCTTTTTTTTTTGAGAAAACACAAAAGCTTTGCTTTTCATTGCATAGAAGAGTCATTACAAGCCCCAAGAAGGGCACACCCGACGTACAATAGCTCAAGGAAAGCCACAAATAACACACAACACAATGTCCCTAGAGGCGACTTCCTCCAGGAGCAAAGCCCAAGGAACACACATAGGAAACATAAAGAAATAATGTCATTTGGTTTATGGTTAATAATGTGAAACGCTCTTATATTTCTTTACGGAGGGAGTATATACAAAGTGCAAATATAGACCCTGCCAGCATAGTATATTGTCATGTAACTGGAGTATGAACTGAGCAACTAGTGCAGGCAATCATCAACTCATCACACGGGCTAGTGCAGGCAATTAAAATACAAATTGGCTGCTAGTGCATGGAGTCTAAATACACAATAGCATACTATGATGGATCGAGGGAGAGAAGGCAAGATGGAGTCAAACCTGAAGAAATTTGCGGCAGACGGAGGGCGCTGCTGGAGACTGTAGGCTTGCCGGTCGATGGTAGATGCTTTCCAGCTTGCCGGTGGTCGTTGCCCGTCTACTGGATGTGGCCGCGTCCCTCGCCCGCCGGCGTCGCTCCCGGCGAGCTGTGCCGTTCTGTGCGAGGAGGGAGGACTGGACACAGATTTGATTCAACTTTTTAATTTCTTTTCCCATCCTTGTCTGTACGCGAGTGAGCGAAAAAAGCAGGGAACAGTTATCCGCGCGCATGTCGTTCGCCATAGGAAATTTTCCATCAGCTCGGACCTAATGTTTCTGATCCTGTGAAATCTGAAGGAAAGGAACAAATCCCATACGGGAATAGAATTCAATTCCTGTAAACCAAAGGCCTTCAAAGGATTTTTTCTTACAACAATCCTATCCTACAAGATTCCTATGAAATTCCTGTAAACCAAAGGCAGCCTCAACATAAGATCCTTGTTTGGTTGATTACTGTATGGGAATGATCTTGGTGAAACGCTCTGCTGATCTTTTTGTTCACTTTTTTTAATAGGTTCTGGGTGCTGCTATAAATGTTTATGCTAACAAGCATAAAGAAAGGCCAGATCGACTTATTGACATGCTAATCAGCAATCACAGGTCTCGCTTATTCATAGCAAAAGAACTACTCAATTGTGCCACTGCATTTCATGTGGAAGATAACTCTTTACTTCAGCCTTTCTTGCTAAAGTGCTATAAATTTCTTTATGGTACCTGTGACGTGGTGTTTTTTTTAAAATTATATTTAAGTGTTAAACTGTGAATGCATTGCTTATCAGTGATTGGTTACCTTTTCTTGCTTTCTTGGGCATTATCATGTAATTTGCTCCTCAAGTAGGGCAGTTAATTGATACAGTAAGGGAGGTTCAAACAACATTCTTTAGTTTGGATTTCTTGCACTGTAAACTTAGGATCATGTCAGCAAACTGAAACTTCTATAGTTACAGAAGTGATATGTTTATATGCAAAGAAAAAAGGAGCGATCGAAGTTCATAGGTGCGATCACTTTTATATCATGCCTTCACATTATACTTATTCCACTGTAATCATCCCCAAAAGTCATTGTAGCTAGTTTGTACACTGAACCTGCATTCCCAGAATTGTTAGACACTGCCACCAAGCAGCACAGTGGGCACCTTTAAGTGTTACCTCAGACATGGAAGCACATGATTATGCATCATGTGTTTGTTAACTTTATACTTGGAAGTTGTTTCCAGATAATACGAAGGCAGGCACCTGAGAGCACGCCTTCCTGGGTGAAAAATAGATTTAGCAAATGTCAAAAAGTTTGGAAAAATTTACATGTGTCCATACATTTTCATGGAAAAAGATCAGCTTTGTGTCATGTATTAAAAATGAAGTTTAGTGCTTGAAATTTTTGCTTTATTAGAGCACTGAATTAAGATAATTTGCTCATTGGCCAAAATGTTGCTCTTTTTCCCCATGAAAACCACCATCAGATAGAAACTTTAACATGTACATGCATGAACTTCTAAGTATTTGGTGAGAATTTACTGTTTGTCCCAGGAGCACATGCTTCAGGGAGTCATTTTGCCGCACCCTCTTTCTCACCTTTCTGAATTTTTCCTAATTTCTACAGGAAAGTACTTGCTTGCGTTGTTTGCGGCCGTCTAAAAAGTGCATTCCAGATAGCCTCACGAAGTGGAAGTGTAGCTGATGTTCAATATGTTGCCCATCAGGTCAGCCATCTTCCACAGATCTACATATGGTTGGCACTTAATGATCAAATGAATTTATGTGTTTTCCTTTTTACCTGCATCCATTACAACAAGGGGCCATGTAATGCGCACCAAAATTAGTTCTAGTAAATAAACAAAAATGTACTGATTTGGTTCCTTTATGTTATGTTTGGGTCAGATATGTTTTGGTCCCTGAACTTTTCAGTGTTACTCCCTCCGTTCCAAAATAAGTACATCAAATTTGAACTAAAACCACAACACTTATTTTGGAACGGAGGGAGTACTTATGTAGTTATTTGGTCCATTAACATTAATAATGGTACCATTAGTCACTTCCAAAAGTGCATCGATTTGTTAAATCTCAGTCATTGGCAAGTGAGGCGAGGCCTATCGGTTGGCTGCTGTTTAGAAGTATTGATTTGGACCTGTCTTCAAGTCGAATAGTATACTTGGAAAGTTATGACACTTAGCAGGTGTTACCTCAAATTTGAGGGACTGATTTTGAAGACATCTCACACATATAACTGATGCATAAATGCATCAAGGGAAGTGAAACCGGTGCCCTGTGCCCCCCTTATCTGCAATTTGTTTTGTTCTCTTTTCTGACTAACATATTCTCCTTTCACAGGCATTACATGCAAATGCATTGCCGGTTCTTGATATGTGCAAGCAATGGCTGGCCCAGTACATGTAACTGAAAGTGTTCTGACTCTGCCGAGGGAGAATTTAAATTAGTACAAAAAAAGGGGTTTTGCACCAATGAGCAGAATTCTTCTCTGGGCCAAGCGGGTTAATG
>NC_041384.1:393988962-393993285 GCF_002162155.2 Triticum dicoccoides
ATCAGCGTGTGTGCCATATGTGCATGCCCGTGTGTACATGTTTTTGGGTGTTGATGCATTTGCACAGGGGAGTGCATGCATGCGTGATGTGTGCTGTAAATTTTACAGTTCCATTGCCTCCATCACCAGTGATGGATAATTCTACCATGAGGGATGCAAAACTCAGAAATGCTAGTGCCTACTTTAGTCAATGTTTCTATGAGAAGTTTTGGCTGATCTTGATTCCTGATCTTGTGGTTTCTCTTTTTGAGATGCACATTTGTATAGCAAAGTAGTTGTACATGCAGCATGCACTTTTTAAGTAGCAGCTTTGAACTCTTGATTTTTAGCTCATGAGAAGAAAAAGGTCAGTCTTTCATCTAGTGCTTCTCCTGTGCAATTGGAGTATTATTATGTTTGGTGGTACTGTCGATGGTTTTGTTTCTGGTTGGAGCCACTCGCGTTCCTTGTATCTTGTGAAAGTTAGTAAGAGCATCTCTAAGAACAGTCTCTTGGAGGTTCGAGACGCGGCAGGAGGTCTTACGAATCAACTTGTGATGACACCTGTCCTGCAAATGGTGATTAGCTTGTACATTGGAATACATCGACGTCTTCAGTTATCACTAACCCTACTCCTATTTGCGGTTTACTTTGGTCACTTGCTTTGCGTTCATCATATATGATTGCATATTTGACTGTAGCAATTGTTTAGGCACATCTTTATATTCTGACCCACCATCGACGTGGTGAGAGACCCCCTAGTCGTCGGGATACCATCAGAGCGTCCTGTGCTCAGAAAACTGTCTGTTGGGACATCCCACAAGGGGTATAACCCCCAACTAGTCGTTTCCCTCTCATTATTCTATGAATTCTCAAAGCGGGTTTATAAAAATGCAAAATCTAGGAGTACTTCAAATAGGTTATGCCTTAATTCTCTCTCTAGAAATATAATCCCTTTGCAAAAAAATGTAGGACGTTTTTTCAGCTTAAATTAAAGGCCCCGTTTGGATTCCTTCCTCTCCACAACTCCGCTCCGGAGCTGGAGGAGCGGCAGTTCAAATTCGCGGAATGGGGAAGGAGGTGCTTGGCAGATCCTGAGATTTCACAGTGGGAGGATTACCGAACAGCCCCTAAACTGCCAAAATTTATTTTATTTTCGTACATAGGTAGTAGAAAAAAAGGCACCCGAGATGCCTCTTAGAGTATCTCTAGTGGAACGTGTAAATTTGGACGTGTATATCTTCATATACACGTCCATATACACCATGCTAAATTATACATCTCTCAATTTTTCAGTGGAACGTGTAAATTAGGACGTGTATATTCCAACGGCTATATTTTTAAACGGCTATATTTCCAACGGCTATATTTCCAACGGCTATATTTCCAACGGCCATGTTTCCGATCTATATAAACCACCCCTACCACCTCTCTTCCAGCACACTTCTACCTGTGACTTCTCTTCTCACCTAGATTTCTCTATCGTTTGTCACGCAACACAATGAACACATCCACTTGGGACATGAGTTCTTCGTCATCTTCATCTGGCGACGATGAACTCATACTTGCAGCATTCGCCGAGCGGGAGGAGGAAGAGAGGAAGAACGGTCGACGCCATGGCGGTTCCAAGCATGGACGTCAGTCAATCGATCGAGGAAGAGATGCCGGATTTCTTCTTCTGTGGGACGACTACTTCAAAGAAGTTCCTCGCTTTCCCGAACATTTGTTTCGACGAAGGTTCGTAATTAGTACACTTCTCTGCTTTGGTCCTTTTTTCATTTCCCTGTCTCATTTAATTTTTATGCACAGATTTAGGATGTCGCGTACTTTGTTCAACCGCATAGCTGATGGTATACTTGAGCATGACTATGATGATTATTTTACGCAAAAAAGAAGTGCTTCTGGAGCTCTTGGGTTACATCCTTTGCAAAAGATGACCGCGGCGATGCGGATACTAACATATGGAATAGCAGCCGATTATGTTGATGAGTACATCCGGTCCGCTGAGTCTACTAATTTAGAGTCTTGCAAGAAATTTGTGATCAAAATTTGTGAAGTTTTTGGGGAAAAGTACCTGAGATCTCCAAATGAAGAAGACATTGCTAGGTTACTTGCAATAGGGGAGGAAAGAGGATTTCCCGGTATGTTAGGGAGCATAGATTGCATGCACTGGGGGTGGAAAAATTGCCCCAAAAAATGGCATGGCATGTTTAAAGGCCATGTGAGCGAGCCCACTATGATCTTGGAAGCAGTTGCTTCACAAGATCTTTGGATTTGGCATGCTTATTTTGGTTTACCAGGGTCTCTGAATGATATAAATGTTCTTCAACGTTCTCCTGTTTTTACAAAGCTAGCCGAAGGCCAAACTCCTCCAGTGAATTATAGCATCAATGGCCATCAGTACACAATGGGGTATTACCTTGCAGATGGTATCTATCCACGGTGGGCAACATTTGTGAAGAGCATACCAGCTCCAACTAGCAGAAAGCATAAAACTTTTGCCAAGAAGCAAGAGGGGGCTAGGAAAGATGTGGAACGAGCCTTTGGAGTTCTGCAATCCCGTTTTGCCATTGTTCGTGGACCGGCTAAAGGATGGAAACGTAAAAAAATCACTGATGTCATGAAAGCTTGTGTCATAATGCACAATATGATAGTTGAAGAGGAGCGGCAAACTGGTCGGCAAAGCTGCACTTTTGAGGCAATGGGAGAAAGAGTCACAGTCTCTCGTACTCATGCGGAAGAACTGAGCTCTTTTATTCAGATGACTAATCGGATTAGAAATTTCGATGAACATGATCAGCTTAAACTTGATCTAATTGACCATGTCTGGCAAAAGTTTGGAAACGAGTGATGTAATCCATGTCTTTGTAATGCAGCTATCAATAAAAATATTTATGCAATGAGTGATGTAATCCATGTCCTCAACTAGCAGAAAGCAATAAATAGTTCTTACAACTACAACATATAGCTCACATTACCCTAGGCCGCGAGCAAGGATCTCCTTCTGCTTAGCTTGATAGAACTGCTTTTGAACATCAGTCATACCACTTGTGTCGATGAGCATGACCCTCTCATCTAATTCAAACTGTCTCTGTGCATCCTCCCTCTCGTTTCGTGCATCCTCATTCTTTTTGAGTGCAATCTCCTCTTTTCGCAATTCCAATTGCTGTGCGTAGCGAGCATTTCTTGCCGCCTCTTTGATCTCATCCTTCTCTAGCTTTGCTGCCCACACAGTTTCTAATGACAGCTTGCAAGCACTGTCATCAGCTTTACCTCTCTTGTCCCTCTTCACACCATCAGGTCTTTTCTCATGTTCAAGAGCATCAGTGCGTATCGAGGTAGCATCAGTACGTACCGAGGATGCATCAGCCGGATCATTGGTGGCTGTGCCTGGACTTGCATCAATGGTCTTCTTTTGTTTCTTAAGAGAAGTTTCAACTTCTCTTGTCTGCCACTTTGGATACTTCGAAAACTCTACATAGCAATGCATCAGTGTGAAAGGCTTCTTTTTTTTAAGATCCATTTCCTTGAACAAAATGTGTGCATCGTTTGTCTGCACATATAAATATGTTGTTAAAATAAGCACAACACATATAGAATATTGCACATCACATATAGAATTACAAGAAAGGCGCATACCTTTTCTTGTATAGTCCTTTCACTTTCTTCCCTATTTAAAATCTGCTGAAGGCAACCACAAAATTTAGAGGTCTCTCTATTAATCGTTGTGTAACGGCAATTGATTGCATTAGCATTACGCTCCGGCCATGATGATTCCTTGTGTGTGTTGTAGTACTCTGAAATTCTATCCCAATAAGCATCCCGGTTTTGATCTGTCCCAACAATATCCAAACTTGTATTTGCCCATGCTGCTATGAGAACCTTGTCCTCATCACTAGACCAATTTTTTCCTTTGTTGGATTTTCCTTTCTCTGTTATTGCAGAACGATGCTGAGTTGATGGAGTTGCCTGCTCTCTAATTGGACTATCTGGTTGTGTTTGTGTGTAACCAAAACCAATGGTGTCCAAGAAGCTTTGGTCACCCTCCATCTGCAAGCAACCAATGCATAGCTATTTTAGACCACAATCTGACATCAAATTAACATGGCCAAGCAACAAGCAACAATTTACAAGAAATGCTCTCCAATTGGACTATCTGATGGAGAAAGCATTGCAATTTCCTGCCTCTCCCCTGCCCGTCCTCTCCCCAGGCCGCAGGCCGCCGGCCTCCCCAGCCCGTCACCTCCTACCTCTCCCGCATCCCGCACCCCGCCCGCATCCCGCACCCCGCCGCCCGCCCGCATCCCGCCGCCCGCCCGTGCACCCCGCCGCCCGCCCGCACCC
>NC_041384.1:393993807-393996696 GCF_002162155.2 Triticum dicoccoides
AGAGGAAGAATTTGTACCTTGGGCGACGGCGACCTGGGGGCGAGCTCCTCCGATTCTTCCTCCAGGCGGGCGCGGGACGAAGCAGCCGTCTCGTTTTCGCCAGCTGACGAGCGTGGCTTGCTCGTGTATATTTGCACGCCTCGTACCGTCGTGGACTGGGCGTGGATATTTACACGCCCTTTTACACGAGTTGCTGGGAACCATTTTTTACCAGGCATCGTGTATATTTGCTATACACGTCCATATAGATGATCCACTAGAGATGCTCTTACACAGGTCATCTACGGCATGGTTGTACATGCAACGGCTTGTATTTGTGGCCTGTGGAACATGGGCCTGGGCTGGGCTGGAAAGAAGCAAGCGTGCGTTCCATTTGGGGTGCGACGCGCGTGCGTGCCCCAAAAGGAGTCGACGGAATTCTGGAAGCGACGGAGAGACCTGATGCGTGTGCCAAGCGACGGCCAAAAGCGCGGTTTCGTTGGGTGGTGCCATTTGCCTGCCGCTAGAGTGGGTGCGCCACTCACTCACTGCCATGCGACCGCACTCATCACCACGGCGCAACGCAAATGCAAAGGCAAAGCTGCTTTGGTCTATTCGTCTCAAAAGACTAAACACGGAAAACAAGAGCCGGTTCTAGCATCACTAAGGCGTTCAAATATGGCCTTCTAGAACGAGCACAGCAGCAGAAAGCGATTTTTCTTTACCGTGCCCGCGCGGCCGCATCGCACCGACGGCCGGCCGCATGAAAACAGAGCAGCATAGTGTGGTTTGACGTGGTACTGGACATCGTGTCTCGCCGCTTCCTCTTTGTCTGCAACCGGCCTTAACTAGGCTCCAAACTTTGTGTATCCTCTCTCTACTCTCACCAAATAAAATCCAAATTACTCCCTCCGTTTTTATTTATTCTGCATATTAGAGTTGACTGAAGTCGAACTTCATAAACTTTGATCAAGTTTACAGAAAATAATATAAATATTTACCACAACTGTTGTGGTGGGCGCACGGCAGATGCCAAAGGATGGCTAAAAAGAGGGACAGGCTCGAGGGCACCGGTGGGCTCCAAGGCGAGGTCCGCATGAGCGAGCGGGGGACGCAAGACATACCCAGGTTCGAGGCTCTCCGGGGAGATAATATCCCTAGTCCTGCCGAGTATGGTTTATATGCGGATGTTATAAGCTTGCTTCTAGAGCTGTTTCGTGGAGGAAGGAAGACGGGCCAAAGCATAGGCCGCTCCTTCTCCTTGTGTGTGTGTTCTACTGGATCTTTCTCTCTCCCGTGTTCGCCCATGTACATGGAGGGCTCCTGGGGGGTTTTATAGGTCAACCCCCCAGGGTTACAATGGTAGAGCTGCATGGCCATGGGGCTGAGATGTCAGCGTCTGGGAAGCCGGCGCTAGGGCCCGCCGGGTACCAGGGTACGCTGGGTTCTTCGGGCGCAGGCCCCGTGCGCCAGGGGGCACTATTCCCCATCTTGTCGTGCGTCATGGAGTGGTTGGGCTGGCTCGGCTACAGTGGCGCGTCACCTGGTCGCCGTCGGCTTGCGTCAGCAGGACAAGGGATGCACTATAGCCATGCTGGCCCTGATCAGCGGAGTAGGTGGGCCACTATTGCCGATGACAAGAGCCAGCTCCAGGCGGAGGTGGAGCGCTTGAAGGCAGAGGCCACCAAGGCGGTGGAGGCCCACCAGGCGGAGCTCCTCCACCTCAAGGTGGAGAATGAGAAGGCGGCCGCCGCTAAGGACGACGAGCTGAAGGCGGCTGTCGACAAGCGCGCCGAGCTGGAGAAGGCACTCGAAGCGCGCAACCGTGTCGGGGACTTGGAGCGGCATGGTACGTTGCTCGAGAAAAAGCGCATCACTTGGATGAGGCCTTCGCCAGTAAGTGTTCCTTTGCTGATTTCGCGGGGTTGAGAGCCAGCTGGTTTATTTTTGTTGCTAGCTGTCTTGTTTCTCTTCTTGACAAAGCACTTCCCGAAGACGCAGGAGACGGCGGAGGAGCCCATGCGTGTTCACCGGTTGCCCCAGGCGAATGCGGGTGCTGGGCTTGACCCGAACCTTGCCCGGAGTTTCTTGGAGATCATGCATGACGCCGAGGCCCGGTTGCAGGTCCTGGCCGAGCAGATGGCGCAGGTATCCGAAGCCGACATGGGGATGACGGCGGCCCTGGTGCCGAAGCCCTGGTGCCGTTGCGCCCAACAGCTTCACACGGCTGGCGCGGTGGTTGGAAGCCGGGGCGACGCGGCTTCACGCATGGCGTGTTTCTGCCGCCCGTGCCGGTGCCGACCTGGCACTAAGGTTTGTCATGTCCTGGTATCCCGATCTGGCGCTGGACCAGATGGCAGCCCAATGAGTCGGCGCGGAGCCCAGCTGCAAGCGGAGGCGGGCCGAATCGCCACACAGGCCAGCTACCTGGCCTCATTTACGTTGCATGATGAGTTCCAGGTAGAGCAGACTGAAGACGGCGGTGTGGTGCCGCCTAACAACTTCGACTTGCTGCTTGACGACCCGTTGGGCAGCTCCGAAGAGTCAGTCCCATTTGCGGACGAGGACGCCGAGTTGGCCGATACCGGCACCTCGATGAACCCGGAGGCTACTGAGGAGGAGCCGACGGTTGCGCGACCCGACACGAGAGCCATCTGAAGCCGTCCTGCTTATCTTTTTTCATAATTTTGTTAAGTAGCAGGTCCACCCACCCACTGGGGTGTACCAGTGAATGTAATGAACTCTTGAATGTAATGAACTCTCGCCTTGGGCCCATATTTCAGTAATGTAAATATTCTTGCGAGTGTTTACGCCTTTGCTCTTTGTTCTCTAAACCTTTTTTCTTGCTTGCCCCTTCTTTGGGCCTCCCCCCCCCCCCCGCGAGTCGAATAGCCGGGTTCCGGTCTGTGA
>NC_041384.1:393996822-394042105 GCF_002162155.2 Triticum dicoccoides
GGAGTTTGGTCCTTGTAGTACTTAGGCCCTTCAAACGTTGAGCGCGAGCGGAACACCCACTGGGCCGACTGGCGAGCAGCCGGTCGTGTAGCAACTTAGTGCGGTGAGGCCGGGTTGGCCGATCCGGCGAATCCAACTTAGTATTTCCCGGCGTGCAGGTGCTTTGGCCCATAGTTCCTGCCGACAGACAGCCGAAGCCGAACTGTGGCGTAGGGCGATGTGGAAGGCCTTGGCAACTTAAGCATGCCGGGATGTGCCAAGGAGGACAGCGGGTGGCGGTCAAGCCGGCCAGCCCGGAGCCCCCAGGTTGGACGGGCCAACCCGGCGGCGGAAATTCTTAAGAAAATTTCACAAGGAAGTGTAAAACACAATAGCTTGGTAGGAAAAGGTAGCCCCCGAGTGCCGTTCGGGGGTCCCATTGTCTTTCATAAAATTACAAAAGGCAGCGATACATACGTGCATATAGCTAACTGTAAAACGGGTGGAGGAGCTCTGCGTTCCAGGGCTAACTTGTCTCTTCTCCGGCGGTATCTCTCTTGCGCTTGTTTGGCTTGCAAGCGTCGATGAGGTAGTGGGTGTTGCGGTCACAAAAGGCCTTGCTGACGATGAAGGGGCCCTCCCATGGGGAGGCCAACTTGTGTTGGCCGGCTTGCTGCTGGAAAAGCCGGAGGACGAGGTCTCCTTCGCGGAATGCGAGGGGCTTGATCTTTTGCTGTGGTAATGCCTCATGCCTTGCTGATAGATGGCGGATCGGCTGAGGGCCAAAAGGCATGCTTCTTCGTGTAGGTCGACGCCATCTTCGCGGGCTTCATTGGCTTGGGCTTCTGTATACAATGCGACTCACGGTGAGTCGAATTCGATGTTGGTCAGGATGACGGCTTCTACTCCGTAGATGAGGAAGAACAGGGTGAACCTGTTCGACCGGTTTGACATTGTTTGGAGACTCCAGAGGACGGCCGACAGTTCGTCAAGCCAGCTACCGGGTGAACGAATGAGGGGCTCGACGAGCCGTGGTTTGATGCTGGATAGGATGACATCGTTGGACCGCTGGACCTGGCCGTTGGACTGAGGATGGGCTACGGAGGCCAGGTCAAGCTGGATGCTGGAGATGGAGCAATATTGCGCCAGAGCGCCCTTGGTAAAATTGGTGCCATTGTCCGTGATGATGCTGTGCGGGACGCCGTAGCGCACCGCGATGTCTTTGATGAACCGAGCGGCCGTTGGCCCGTCCAGCTTCTTGATCGGCCGTGCCTCGATCCACTTGGTGAACTTGTCGACCACCACCAGCAAGTGCGTCATGCCGCCCCGAGCGGTCTTGAAGGGTCCCACCATGTTGAGCCCCCAAACCGCGAAGGGCCAGGTGATCGGGATGGTTTGCAGGGCTGAAGTCGGCTGGTGGATGCACTTGCTGAAGCGTTGGCAACCCTCGCACTTGAGGATGAATGACTCAGCATCTTTGAGGGCCGTGGGCCAGTAGAAACCATGGCGAAAAGCCTTTGCCACCAGGGGCCTAGAGGCGGCGTCGTGCCCATACTCGCCCTAATGTATGTCGAGGAGGATCTCCACGCCCTTGTCTTGCTCGTTGCATCATTGGAACACGCCCGTCACGCTGCGCTTGACGAGCTCGTTGTTGATGATGCTGTAGGCAGACGCCCGACGTTGCATTTGTCGTGCCTCGGTCTCGTCCATGGGGAGCGCACCACTCTCCAGGAAGGCTAGGGTTGGCTGGGCCCATGACGGAGCCATCACCATGGTGAAGACGGCCACCAAGACGGGTTCAGGGGCGGCAGCCCCCGAGCCGAAGGCGGCAGCCCTCGGGTTAAGGACAATGGCGGCCGGGTTGAGCACGGCGGCCCTCTGGGTCGGGTTCAGCAGCCCCCGGGCTAGAATCAGCAGTCCCCGGGCCGGGTTCCGTAGCCCCCGGGACCAGGTTGGCGACGGCAGCCCCTGGGTCCGGGTTGGGGAGGGGCGCCGCGGGGTCGTCCGGGATGAAGATGGACTCGGAATTCGGAGACGGCTTGACAGATGGCTTGCGCAAGTACTCGAGGGAGACGCCAGATGGTATGGCCTGCCGGGATGAGCCAATCTTGGCTAGCGTGTCTGCGGCTTCATTTTCTACGCGCGGGATGTGGAGGAAGTCACGGCCGTCGAAGGTGCCGGAGAGTTGCTGGACTCGGAAACGGTAGCTGGCCATGTTGGCATCCCGGGCATCCCACTCGCCGGAACACTATTGACCACCAGATCCGAGTTGCCATAGCACAGAATGCGTGGGACGCCGAGTTCTTTGGCAAGCTGGAGTCCGTGCACAATGGCTCCGTACTCGGCGCCGTTGTTGGAGCCGTTGAAGTGGATCTGGAGCGCGTACCGTAGCCGGTCGCCCTTCGAGGAAGACAACATGATGCCGGCTCCCAAGCCGAAGCGCATCTTGGAGCCATCAAAGTGCATGTGCCAATGCGTTGAATCCGGTGGAGGTGGTAGGTACTGGGTCTCCGTCCAGTCAACGAGGAAGTCGGCCAGGGCCTGGGACCTGATCGTGGTGCGGGGCTCATAGAGGATGATGTGGCCATTTAGCTCGATGGCCCACTTGGCAACCCGACCAGAGGCATCCCGGCAGCCCATGATCTCACCGATGGGAGCCGTGCTGACCACGGTGATGACATGCTCTTGAAAGTACTGCTTCAGCTTGTTGGCGGTAAAGTACACGCCGTAACACATCTTCTGGTAGTGCGGGTAGTTCTGTTTGGAGGCGGAAAGCACATCGCTCAAGTAGTAGACCGGGCGCTGGACAGACTGAATCTTGCCTTCTCTGGCCGCTTGACCACCAGCACCATGCTGACCAACCGTGAGGTGGCGACGATGTATAACAACAACGGCTCCTTGTCAGCCGGCACGACCAGGATAGGTGCGGTGGAGAGCATGCGCTTAAGATCCCGGAACGCTTCATCCGCCTGGTCATTCCATTCGAATGGCGACATCTTCTTCATCAGCTGATACAGGGGCAAGGCCTTCTCGCCCAGCCGGCTGAGAAACCGGCTAACCGAGGCCAAGCAACTGGTGAACTTCTAGACATCCTGCAGACGGGTTGGCTTGCGCATGCGCTCGATGGCCCTGATCTTCTCCGGGTTCGCCTCAATGCCACGCTCTAAGATGAGGAAACCGAGCAGCTTCCCGGCCGGCACGCCAAAAACACACTTCTCCGGGTTGAGCTTGATCTGGTACTCGCGCAGATTGGCAAAGGTCTCCTTCAGGTCGTTAAGGAGCGTGAGGTGCTGCTTGGTCTTCACCATGATGTCGTCCACATAGACGTGGATATTGTGGCCGAGTTGCGTCAGCAGGCATTTCTACATGCAGCGTTGGAAGGTGGCGCCAACATTCTTCAAGCCGAACGACATGATGATGTAGTAGTACACACTAAAGGGTGTGATGAAGGACGTCTTCAGGGCGTCGGCCGAGTTCAACTTGATCTGATGATAGCCGGAGTAAGAATCCAGGAAGGATAGGAACTCGCATCCGGCGGTGGAGTCGATGACTTGATCTATCCGTGGGAGGGCGAAAGGATCCTTGGGGCAGGCCTTGTTCAGGCTGGTGTAGTCTATGCACATGCGACAGGTGTTATTCTTCTTCAGGACAAGGACTGGGTTGGCCAGCCACTCGGGCTGAAAGACTTCCATGATGAAACCGGCCGCGAGTAGCTTCGCGACCTCTTCACCGATAGTTCTTCTCTTCTCTTCTAAAAAGCGACATAATGGTTGACGGACAGGCTTGGCGTCCTTGCAGACGTGGAGTTTGTGCTCGGAGTACTCCCTCGAAATTCCCGGCATGTCCTTTGAGGACCATGCAAAGATATCCTGATTCTCGCCTTCCTATTTGTCGTCGAGGCGGGTGCCCACGATGACGTACTTGCTGCAACTCGGGTCTTCCAGGTTCAGCTTGACCCTCTTGGTCTTCATGGATGGTTGGAACAAGGCCTCGCCGGCTGACTCCTTGGCTGAAAACGGCACAGCCGGCGTCTCATTGGCTAGTGCGATGATCCGATCGAGCTGGCGCCGCTCCTCGGCTATGACCAGCGACTCGGCCAACCTGGCAATGGCTTGAGAGCACTCTAGATATTTCCTGTAGTCGCCGATGACAGTGATGAGGCCCTTGGGACCTGGCATCTTCATCTTCAGGTAGGCGTAGTGGGGGACCTCCATGAACTTGGCGAGCACAGGCCGGCCCAGCAGTGTGTGGTACGTGCTGGACAAGTCCACCACCTTAAACAAGATCCGCTCGCGTCGGAAATGGTTGCTCGTGCCGAAGAGGACGTTGAGCTGAATCCGACCGATGGGGGAGCAGGAGAGACCCGGCATGATGCCGTGGAACACTGTTTGGGATGGCTCCAGGTCCTTGGCCTCGAGGCCGAGCTTGGTCATGGTGTTGCGGTAGAGGATGTTGATGCTGCCGCCGCCGTCAATGAGGATTCATGAGAACTTGCAGGTGCGCCTGGTGGCGACTATGGTGGGATCAAGGACGAGGGCGTAGCCATCCGGGTTCGGCATGACGGCCGGGTGGTCATCCTAGGTCCAGTTGACCGGGTGTTTCGACCAGTGCATGTACTCCGGCTTGGCCGGGACGACGATGTTTACCTCCTGCCGGAGCAGGCACTCGTTGCTCTTGTCGCCAAGGCTAGTGAAGACGACGTAGCTTGCATTCTGGTTGGGGTAGACTTCATCATGCATCACGCGATTCGCTGGGGGCGGGGGTGGAGGAGGCGGAGTCGGCTGCCCCGCACCCGGAGTTGGAGCCGGAGGCGGCGGGATGTCGCCGCTCCATGATGCACTTGGTGATGGCGCACTGCCAGAGCGTGTGCGTGGACAGCCTTGCACCGATGTGGTGCTTGTAGGAAGCGTCGAGCATCTCCTCGATGCTCATGGCGGGTTGCCATGGCGTCTTTCCGGCTTGCCGGCCGGCTCGATTGCGGGCGCCTGCTCGGCAGCCGTGATGAGGCGGTTATTGTAGCGGTGGGTCTGCTGGTCGGCCCTGCGGGTGGAGCCGGCAACGCCATGCCGGCTTCATTTAGCACTACTTGGATCTTCATGGCGGCATCAGCTATGGCGTATTTGTCCGCCGTGACCATGAGCGTGGACATGGTGGTCGGCTCGGAGCGTAGAAGCTTGTGCTTGAGGAGGGTGCCATCCCGGCAGCCGGTCACAAAGTACTGGATGGCCTGGACTTCATGGACACCCCCGCGGTTGTTCCGGAGCTCGGTCCAGGGCGCAAGGTACTCGCGACCGGTCTCGTTCGGTCCCTGCATGCACATGGCGAGCTGGCTGGGACGACCGGGATGCTTGTAGGTGCCGGTGAAGTTGAGGATGAAGGCTTGCTCGAAGTCGACCCATGCGTTGATGCTGCCGGCCGGCAGACTATTCAACCACATGCGGGCCGACCCTTGGAGCATGAGCGGGCGTAGCACACAGCAAGATGGCGATTACCGCCCGCGATGCCGATGGCGGTGGTGTAGTCGATGAGCCAGTCCTCCGGCTTGACGGTGCCGTTGTACTTGGGGGTATCACCGGGCAACGTGAACCCTTTGTGGAAGGGCTCACCATGGATGTGCGGGCCGAAACAAGCCGGTCCGACGGTGTTGTCCTCCTCGAGCTCGAGGGAGATGGAGAGCTGCTCGATGCGGTGGCGAGCGTCGGTGTTGTCGATGGCGCGCGGCCCAGCCAGCTTGCGACCGTGCTGCAAGGAGCCGGGTCAGATGAAGCCGGACGGGCACGTCGGCTGGATCGCGCTGGAGGGTCTGGTTGGCGCTGGCCTTCAGGAGCCAACTCGTCGCCCAACCATCTCTAGCTGTCAGGGCACGGTTGCACTGGGTTCGGGTACGGCCGGAATGAGCTTCCATGGGCGGCGGGGAGGACGCCGTGTTCGGCCGTTCGGGGTCCTTGGTGGGGCATGAGTCAGATTCTGTGGGACGGTCAAGGCGGTCCTGCTGCATGTTCATGGCACCGAGGAGCTCGTTCATGCGCTGTAGACGCTCCTGCAGCTCCTCGCCCAGCAGCTGTTTCAGGCCGACAATTGTCGCCTGCGCAGCACGCATGTTCTTGACGGGGGTGTCGTAGATGGCTGAGACCGAGCCGAGGGTGCGGCCGATGGCGGCGCCGCGGTTCCGTACCTCGGTCACCCGGATGGGCTCGGCCGTGACCGGCGTGAAGCTGTACGCAGCGTCGCGCTCCCGCTGGGCGGACTCCAACCGGCGCTGCATAGCAACGAGCGTCGCGGCCTTGTCCAGCAGGCGCTTACGACCCTCCTCGAGCTGGGCCAGGGCCTCTGCGGCGTTGGTGGCATTGATGTCGATGGTGATGGGAACGCTGAGTTCCTGCATCGTGGCGCGCAACAGGTCGGGCGTGCTGGCGCACTCCGCTGCGGCCCTGGCGGCAGCGGCCTTCTTCGAAGCGCTACATGAAGTGGAGCCGGAGCCGATGGCGAACACCTCGACCCGGACACAGAGATCCGCCACCTCGGCGGAGATGTCGTCGCCGAGGGGGACAGGCCAATCGGAGACGTCGAGCACCCCGCTGGGGTACTCATCGGCCGTGGGCGCGTCGGAGATGCGCAACACGCCAAAGAGGGCGATGAGCGAGTAGATGTCGTCGGCCATCGATGTGCCGGGCTCGAGGAACACGCGTGGCGTGGTGTGCTCACCGGAGTCGATGAAGGGGCCCGTCTGGAACATGTCTCCAGCTGGGACCTCGACCTGCCCCATGATGTCTACTACACAACCTTCTTCTTGTGGCCGTTGTTGGGCCTCCAAGTGCAGAGGTTTGTAGGACAGTAGCAAATTTCCCTCAAGCAGATGACCTAAGGTTTATCAATCTGTGGGAGGCGTAGGATGAAGATGGTCTCTCTCAAGCAACCCCGCAACCAAATAACAAAGAGTCTCTTGTGTCCCCAACACACCCAGTACAACGGTAAATTGTATAGGTGCACTAGTTCGGCGAGGAGATGGTGATACAAGTGCAATATGGATGATAGATATAGGTTTTTGTAATCTGAAAATATAAAAACAGCAAGGTAACTAATGATAAAAGTGAGCGAAAATGGTATTGCAATGCGTTGAAACAAGGCCTAGGGTTCATACTTTCACTAGTGCAAGTTCTCTCAACAATAATAACATAATTGGATCATATAACTATCCCTTAACATGCAACAAAGAGTCACTCCAAAGTCACTAATAGCGGAGAACAAACGAAGAGATTATTGTAGGGTACGAAACCACCTCAAAGTTATCCGTTCTGATCGATCTATTCGAGAGTCCGTAGTAAAATAACACGAAGCTATTATTTCCATCCGATCTATCCTAGAGTTCGTACTAGAATAACACCTTAAGACACAAATCAACCAAAACCCTAATGTCACCTAGATACTCCAATGTCACCTCAAGTATCTGTGGGTATGATTATACGATATGCATAACACAATCTCAGATTCATCTATTCAACCAACACAAAGAACTTCAAAGAGTGCCCCAAAGTTTCTACCGGAGAGTCAAGACGAAAACGTGTGCCAACCCCTATGCGTAAGTTCACAAGGTCACAGACTCGCAAGTTGACCACCAAAACATACATCAAGTGGATCACGTGAACCATTGTCACCACAGATAAGCACATGCAAGACGTACATCAAGTGTTCTCAAATCCTTAAAGACTCAATTTGATAAGATAACTTTAGAGGGAAAACTCAATTCATCACAAGGAGATAGAGGGGGAGAAACATCATAAGATCCAACTATAATAGCAAAGCTCGCGGTACATCAAGATCGTGCCATATCAAGAACAAGAGAGAGAGAGAGAGATCAAACACATAGCTACTGGTACATACCCTCAGCCCCAAGGGTGAATTACTCCCTCCTCGTCATGGAGAGCACCGGGATGATGAAGATGGCCATCGATGATGGATCCTCCCTCTGGCAGGGTGATGGAATAGGGTCCCGATTAGTTTTTGGTGGCTACAGAGGCTTGCGGTGGCGGAACTCCCGATTTTGGTTTCTTTTCGGGGGTTTCTGTATTTATAGGAATTTTTGGCGTAGGTCTCACATCAGGGGGGTCTCCGAGTCATCCATGAGATAGGGGGACGCGCCCAGGGGGTAGGGCGCGCCCCCCACCCTCGTGGATGGCTCGGGACTCTTCTGGCCCAACTCTTTTACTCCGGGGGCATCTTTTGGTCCATAAAAAATCATCAAAAGTTGGCAATTCAATTGGACTCCGTTTGGTATTCCTTTTCTGTAAAACTCAAAAACAAGGAAAAAAATAGAAACTAGCACTGGGCTCTAGGTTAATCGGTTAGTCCCAAAAATCATTTAAAATATCATATAAAACATCAAAGATTGATAATATAGTAGCATGGAACAATAAAAAATTATAGATACGTTGGAGACGTATCAAGCATCCCCAAGCTTAATTCCTGCTCGTCCTCGAGTAGATAAATGATAAAAAAAGAATTTTTGATGTGGAATGCTACCTAACATAATTATCAATGTAATTTTGTTTATTGTCGCATGAATGTTCAGATCCGGAAGATTCAAGACAAAAGTTTAATATTGACATAAAAAATAATACTTCAAGCGTACTAATAAAGTAATCATGTCTTCCCAAAATAATATGGCCAAAGAAGGTTCATCCCTACAAAATCATATAGTTTGGTTATGCTCCATCTTCGTCACACAAAGTATTCAAATCATGCACAACCCCGATGACAAGCCAAACAATTGTTTCATATTTTAGCATTCTCAAACTTTTTCAACTTTCACGCAATACATGAGCGTGAGCCATGGACATAGCACTATAGGTGTAATAGAGCGGTGGTTGTGAAGAAGACAAAAAGGAGGAAGATGGTCTCACATCAACTAGGCGTATCGGTGCGCTATGGAGATGCCCATCAATAGATATCAATGTGAGTGAGTAGGGATTGCCATGCAACAGATGCACTAGAGCTATAAATGTATGAAAGCCCAACAAAAGAAACTAAGTGGGTGTGCATCCAACTTGCTTGCTCAGAAAGACCTAGGGCATTTGAGGAAGCCCATCGTTGGAATATACAAGCCAAGTTGTATAATAAAAATTTCCACTAGTATATGAAAGTGAGAACATAGGAGACTCTCTATCATGAAGATCATGGTGCTACTTTGAAGCACAAGTGTGGTAAAAGGATAGTAGCATTGTCCTTCTCTCTTTCTCTCTCTCTCTCTCTCTCTATTTTGTTTGCTTCTTTGACCTCCTTTTCTCTCTTTTTTTGTTTCCTCACATGGGACAATGCTCTAATAATGATGATCACCACACTTCTATTTATTTACAACTCAAATATTACAACTCGATACTTAGAACAAAAATATGACTCTATATGCATGCCTCCGGCGGTGTACCGGGATGTGCAATGAATCAAGAGTGACATGTATGAAAGAATTATGAATGGTGGCTTTGCCACAAATACGATGTCAACTGCATGATCATGCAAAGCAACATGACAATGATGGAGCGTGTCATAATAAACGGAACGGTGGAAGGTTGCATGGCAATATATCTCGGAATGGCTATGGAAATGCCATGATAGGTAGGTATGGTGGCTGTTTTGAGGAAGGTAAATGGTGGGTTTATGGTACCGGCGAAGTTGCGCGGTACTAGAGAGGCTAGCAATGGTGGAAGAGTGAGAGTGCGTATAATCCATGGACTCAACATTAGTCATAAAGAACTCACATACTTATTGCAAATATCTGCAAGTCATCAAAAACCAAGCACTAGGCGCATGCTCCTAGGGGGATAGATTGGTAGGAAAATACCATCGCTCGTCCCCGACCGCCACTCATAAGGTAGACAATCAAAGAAATACCTCATGCTTCAAATTTGTTACACAACGGTTACCATACGTGCATTCTACGAGACTTGCAAACCTCAACACAAGTATTTCTCAAATTCACAATTAGTTTACTAGCATGACTCTAATATCACCATCCTCGTGTTTCAAAACAATCATCAAGCATCAAACTTCTCATAGTATTCAACGCACTTTATATGAAAGTTTTTATTATATCCCTCTTGGATGCCTATCATATTAGGACTAAATTCATAACCAAAGCAAATTACCATGCTGTTCTAAAAGACTCTTAAAATAATATAAGTGAATCATTAGAGTTCATCTATTTTTTCAAAATAAAACCACCGTCGTGCTCTAAAAAGATATAAGTGAAGCACTAGAGCAAACGACAAACTACTCCAAAAGATGTAAGCGAAGCATAATGAGTAGTTGAATAATTATGTAACCATGTGAAGACTCCTTCTCATAAATAAAATTTCAGATCTTAAGTACTTAATTCAAACAGCAAGAAAAACAAAATAAAATGACATTGCAAGGATAGCACATATCATGTGAAGAAGCAAAAACTTAGGCTCAACCAAAATTGACCAATAATTGTTGAAGAAGAAAGGTGGGATGCCTACCAGGGCATCCCCAAGCTTACATGCTTGAGATTTCTTGAAATATTAATTAGGGATGCCTTGGGCATCCCCAATCTTGAGCTTTTGTGTCTCCTTAATTCCTTTCATACCAAGGTTTCTCTAAATCTTAAAAACTTCATCCACACAAAACTCAACAAGAACTCGTGAGATAAGTTAGTATAAATCCATGCTAAACCTTATCATTCTCTACTGTAGCAAATCACTAAAATTTATTATTTAACATTGCCTACTAATTGCCTTTGCATATTTAACACTCCTATCCTCAAATAGAATCATTAAACAGGCAAACATATGCAAACATAACATCAATCTGTCTAAACAGGACAGTCTGTAAAGAATGCAAGAGGAATCATACTTCTTTAACTCCAAAAATTCTGAAGAATTACCACACTTTAGATAATTTGTTGTTACTCATTGTGTAAAAATTTCAAGATTTTATCATATTCTGACTATTCACAAATATTCAAAACATAACAACAAACTTTTTGTTTTTAAAACAGCAACATAGGGACTTGCAAAATAAGCATGGTAAAGGCTATACTTGACCTTTTTATTGAAGTAAAAGATGCAAAATATTACTCTAAATAACAGCAAGCAAATCCTAATAAAATAAAATGACGCTCCAAGCAAAACACATATCATGTGGTGAATAAAAAAATAGCTCCAAGTAAGGTTACCGATAAACGAAGACGAAAGAGGGGATGCCTTCCAGGGCATCCCCAAGCTTAGGCTCTTGTTTGTCCTTGAATATTACCTTGGGGTGCGTTGGGCATCCCCAAGCTTAGGTTCTTGCCACTCCTTATTCCATAGTCCATCAAATCTTTACCCAAAACTTGAAAACTTCACAACAGAAAACTTAACAGAAAACTCGTAAGCTCCGTTAGTATAAGAAAGCAAATCACCACTTAGGTACTGTCAAGACAAGGTTCATAACTTTTCTCACATGATGCCTACTGTACCATACCATTTCTACAATTTATATTAAGCAATACAAGCCATAGAAACTAGAAAACAAACAAACTATGCATCGAAAACAGAATCTGTCAAAAACAGAACAGTTTGTAGTAATCTGTAACTCTAGAATACTTCTATAACTCCAAAAATTCTTAAAAATTAGGAAAACCTGAGCAATTTGTTAATTAATATTCTGCAAAAGAATAGTATTTTATCACGCTTCTGTTAAAAATGAGAATTGTTTTCCTGAGCGCAAAAGTTTGTGTTTTTCGGCAAGATCAAATCAACTTCAAATCAACTATCACCATAGATCATCCCAAAGGTCTTACTTGGCACTTTATTGAAACAAAATCTATAAAAGATGATTACTACAGTAGCTTAATCATGTGAACACACAAAAACAGTAGGTAAAGGTGTTGGGTTGTCTCCCAACAAGCACTTTTCTTTAATGCCTTTCTAGCTAGGCATGATAATTTCAATGCTGCTCACATAAAAGATAAGAATTGAAACATAACGGGAGCATCATGAAGCATATGACAAACACGCACATTTAAGTCTCACCCACTTCCTATGCATAGGGATTTTGTGAGCAAACAACTTATGGGAACAGGAATCAACTTGCATAGGAAGGTAAAACAAGGATAACTTCAAGATTTTCAACACATAGAGAGGAAACTTGATATTATTGCAATATGTAAAAGCATATGTTCCTCTCTCATAATAATTTTCAGTGCCATCATGAATGAATTCAACAATATAACCATCAAGTAAAGAATTCTTTTCATGATTCATAAGCATAGAAAATTTACTACTCTCCACACAAGCAAAATTCTTCTCATTCGGAATAGTGGGAGCAAATTCAACAAAATAACTATCATGTGAGGCATAATCCAATTGAAAGTTAAAATCATGATGCTAAGTTTCCTGGATATCATTATTCTTTATAGCATACGTGTCATCACAATAATCATCATAGATAGGAGGGATGCTTTCATCATAATAAATTTGCTCATCAAAACTTGGGGGACAAAAATATCATCTTCATCAAACATAGCATCCCCAAGCTTGTGGCTTTGCATATCATTAGCATCATGGATTTTCAAAGAATTCATACTAACAACATTGCAATCATGCTCATCATCCAAACATTTTAATACATTCTTCTTCTAACACTTTGGCACAATTATCGGAATCCTTATTTTCATGAAAGACATTAAAAAGATGAAGCATATGAGGCAACCTTAATTCCATTTTTGTAGTTTTCTTCTATAGACTAAACTAGTGATAAAACAAGAAACTAAAAGATTCGATTGCAAGATCTAAAGATATACCTTCAAGCGCTAACCTCCCCGGCAACGACGCCAGAAAAGAGCTTGATGTCTACTACACAACCTTCTTCTTGTAGACGTTGTTGGGCCTCCAAGTGCAGAGGTTTGTAGGATAGTAGCAAATTTCCCTCAAGTGGATGACCTAAGGTTTATCAATCTGTGGGAGGCGTAGGATGAAGATGGTCTCTCTCAAACAACTCTACAACCAAATAACAAAGAGTCTCTTGTGTCCCCAACACACCCAATACAATGGTAAATTGTATAGGTGCACTAGTTCGGCGAGGAGATGGTGATACAAGTGCAATATGGATGGTAGATGTAGGTTTTTGTAATCTAAAAATATAAAAACAGCAAGGTAACTAATGATAAAAGTGAGCGAAAATGGTATTGCAATGCGTTGAAACAAGGCCTAGGGTTCATACTTTCAGTAGTGCAAGTTCTCTCAACAATAATAACATAATTGGATCATATAACTATCCCTCAACATGCAACAAAGAGTCACTCCAAAGTCACTAATAGCGGAGAACAAACGAAGAGATTATTGTAGGGTACGAAACCACCACAAAGTTATCATTTCTGATCGATCTATTCAAGAGTCCGTAGTAAAATAACACGAAGCTATTCTTTCCGTTCGATCTATCCTAGAGTTCATACTAGAATAACACCTTAAGACACAAATCAGCCAAAACCCTAATGTCACCTAGATACTCCAATGTCACCTCAAGTATCCGTGGGTATGATTATACGATATGCATCACACAATCTCAGATTTATCTATTCAACCAACACAAAGAACTTCAAAGAGTGCCCCAAAGTTTCTACTGGGGAGTCAAGACGAAAACGTGTGCCAACCCCTATGCATAAGTTCACAAGGTCACATAACTCGCAAGCTGATCACCAAAACATACATCAAGTGGATCACGTGAATATCCCATTGTCACCACAGATAAGCACATGCAAGACATATATCAAGTGTTCTCAAATCCTTAAAGACTCAATCCGATAAGATAACTTCAAAGGGAAAACTCAATTCATCACAAAGAGATAGAGAGGGTGAAACATCATAAGATCCAACTATAATAGCAAAGCTCGCGGTACATCAAGATTGTGCCATATCAAGAACAAGAGAGAGAGAGAGAGATCAAACACATAGCTACTGGTACATACCCTCACCCCGAGGGTGAACTACTCCCTCCTCGTCATGGAGAGCGCCTGGATGATGAAGATGGCCACCGGTGATGGATCCCCCTCCGGCAGGGTGCCGGAACAGGGTCCCGATTGGTTTTTGGTGGCTACATAGGCTTGCGGCGGCGGAACTAGGTTTCTTTTCGAGGGTTTCTGTATTTATAGGAATTTTTGGTGTAGGTCTCACGTCAGGGGGGGTCTCCAAGTCGTCCATGAGATAGGGGGACATGCCTAGGGGGGTAGGGCGTGCCCTCCACCCTCGTAGATGGCTCAGGACTCTTCTGGCCCAACTCTTTTACTCCGGGGGCTTCTTTTGGTCCATAAAAAATCATCAAAAATTGGCACGTAAATTGGACTCCGTTTGGTATGTCTTTTCTGTAAAACTCAAAAACAAGGAAAAAAACAGAAGCTGAGACTAGGCTCTAGGTTAATAGGTTAGTCCCAAAAATCATATAAAATAGCATATAAATGCATATAAAACATCCAAGATTGATAATATAATAGCATGGAACAATCAAAAATTATAGATACGTTGGAGATGTATCACCCCACGGTGGGCGCCAACTGTCGTGGTGGGCGCATGACAGATGCCAAAGGATGGCTAAATAGAGGGACATGCTCGAGGGCACCGGTGGGCTCCAGAGACAAGGTCGGCATGAGCGAGCGGGGGATGCAAGACATACTCAGGTTCGGGGCTCTCTGGAGAGATAATACCCCTAGTCCTGCCGAGTGTGGTTTATATGCGATGTTACAAGCTTGCTCCTAGAGCTGTTTCGGGGAGGAAGGAAGACGGGCCAAAGCATAGGCTGCTCCTTCTCCTTGTGTTTGTGTTCTATTGGATCTCTCTCTCTAGTGTTTTCCCGTGTACATGGAGGGCTCCTGGGGGATTTTATAGGTCGACACCTCAGGGTTACAATGGTAAAGCTACATGGCCGTGGGGCCAGGATGTCTGTGTCTGAGAAGCCGACACTAGGGCCCGCCGGGTTCTCCGGGCGCAGGCCCCATGCGCCAGGGGCACTGTTCCCATCTTGTCGTACGTCACAGAGTGGTTGTGCCGGCTCGGCTACAATGGCGTGTCGCCTAGTCACTGTCGGCTTGCATCAGCAGGACGAGGGATGCACTGTACCATGCCGGCCCTGGTCAGTGGAGTAGGTGGGCCACTGTTGCCACGCTTGCTCCGGTCAGCGGGGTTGGTGGGCCACTGTTCCATTGCTCATCTCTTCATGGGAACTTGTTCCGCCATACGCCTTGGATGGGATGGGAGATGACCCGTGGCCGAGTTGAGGAGCGTCCTATGAGGGTGCTCACTTGTTGAAGAAGTATTGACTTGGCGGTGTCGGCTGGCATGCGCCAGCGGGCCCGGCCATGTTGCGAGACTTGGCCAGGTTGAGGAACTCGGCCAAGGACAATCCGGATTGAAGGGCGATGCTGGCCCCGATGTTTTGAAAAGGATCCAGGTTCCGTTGCCTGCCCAGGGTTCATCCTCTCGACAACAACAAATCTATATGATGCGAAAGTACTTCAACAATTAATCTAATGGTATTGTTTCGTTCTTGAACATGTTAATATTTTTGTCTATAAATTTTCTCAATGTTAACAAAGCCTAACTTTGACCAAAGCTAGTATGCGGAGTAAATAAAAATGAAGGGAGTACATAAAAAGTCATATAAAATTGAAACGGGGGACGCGACGGTGAAGCATTTATTTGGCCAGAACTTCCACGACACTTATACAACATCTTTTTTAAGAGAAAGATCTCTGATCTATTCATCGCCAATCAATGCATTCCGAGTTCATGATATCCACGACACAATCCATCGAAACATGAAACCAAGTCTTGCAAAGTCCTAGTCTGCAGCCCGCCCTAGCTAAACAACGTGTAATTGTCGCACCCGGTACACCTTACATCCATCATGTCTCATTAGCCATGCCTTGTGTGTACTCACAAGCTTTAGACACATGAGGCGCAATCTTCTTGTGGCATCTTGAAATGATGCTCACCCCACCTAAGATCACTTCATCATCATTCGGTGCGCTGGTCGGGCGATCCACCAAATACTTGGTCCAAGTTGCAACATTGAAAATTTTACCCCATAAAGCACATGGAACGAGTTCCAAAATGTTGTTGCAAGCGGCATTTCACCAGTGAATGCCATGTAGTATGATCTTCACTATTTCAGTCGTGTAGGTGGCATGCGGTTCCATGTGCCTTTGATGGAAGTTTGCTCTCAGGGACATATAGTTGATGATCACTTGTCATGAGAATAACCTAACTTTCAAAGGTACTTGCAAATTCCAAATTGACTCCCAAAATTGCCTTCCTTACCACCCGAGGAGCTAGCGGCACATTTGGCATTTTTTTACAAAACCACCTACAACATGGTTTTCCACTATGAGTTCCTTCTCCGAGGTGAAAACATGTGAGCCAGTATTGAACTATTTCGTGCTGAATTATAGATGGACTTTAGGCCCACATAAATAATGATTTCTGAAAAATCTCAAAGGCCCATGTGATGACATGCTGGTAGAAAGTTAAGTACCACCTTATGAGTAGAGGAAAGTCGAGACCCCGTATAAGGGGCTCTCTTCCACATGTCATTCGAGCTTGCTTCCCCTTCGTCGTGCTACCTGCCTCGCCCGCGTGTGTCGTGTTTCATGAACGAGCCAAGGTCGGACCTATGTCATGTGTGAGATTTTTTTGCTAGTAAGAAATCAATAATTAACTGTTAGTTAATTAAGACTCACTAATCTATGTGCTACGAATCTAAGACATCAGATCATGGACCCAGTCCCATGTCAGGCGGTGTCAACCCTGGCCGTTTATTCTACCTCCACACACACAAGCCATCGTCATTTGTCTCATTGCTACTGCTTCCGGTGATCCCATCCCGTTGACCGTGTGCTTAGTTGTACGGGAGAGCAGGGCTTCGGAACCCCGTCCTTTGTGATCTTGCATTGCGAGAAGGACGATTAGGTTTGCCCTCTTCCCATTGCAAGAAAAATCAATCTAGTTGGCCAAACAAAACCAAAATTTTGGAGAAGAAATACGAGGCTATAATAACCATTCATATAAGAGATCAAAGAAGACTCAAATAATATTCATATATAGATTCGATCATAAACTCGCAATTCATCGGATCCCAACAAACACACCGCAAAAAGTCATTACATCATATAGATCTCCAAGAACATCGAGGAGAACATTGTATTGAGAATCAAAAAGAGAGAAGAAGCCATCTAGATACTGCCTATGGACCCGTAGGTCTATGGTGAACTACTCATGCATCATCGGAGGAGCATCAATGAGGATGATGAACCCCTCCGTGATCGTTTTCCCCTCCGGCAGAGTGCCGAAATAGGGCTCTAGATTGGATCTCATGGTTCTGGAACTTGCGGCAACTGGAATTGTGGTTCGATCTCTCCCCTAGGGTTTTGGGAATATTTGAGTATTTATAGAGCTGAGAGGCGGTGGAGGAGACCTTCATGGGCCCCACCAGCCATCAGGGCGCGCCTAGGGCCTTTAGCGCGCCCAGGTGGGTGGTGGGCCCCATGGGCCTCCCCCCGTGCACTTCCTTGGCTCCCAAGTTGTCTTCAGGTCCAAAAAAATCTCCAAAAAGTTTCGTGGCATTTGGACTTTGTTTGGTACTGATATTCTACGAAGTAAAAAAACAACAACTGGCACTGGGCACTATGTCAATAGGTTAGTCCAGAAAATGATATAAAGTTGCCATAAAATGAAGGTAAAATATCCAAGAATCATAATATAACAACATGGAACAATACAACATTATAGATATGTTCGAGACATATCAGCATCCCCAAGCTTAATTCATGCTCGTCCTCGAGTAGGTAAATGATAAAAAAAAGAAAATTTGATGTGGAATGCTGCCTAACATGTTCATCACATATTCTTTTCTTTTGTAGCTTGGACATTTGGACTTTTAGATGGTTCAAAGCAATAGTCTATAATTGACATGAAAACCTCATACTCAAGCATATCAACAAGCAACCATGTCTTTCAAAATATCAACGCTAAATAAAGCTATCCCTAGCCCATCATGCTCAATCATTGATCCATTCACGAAACACACTCGAATATTAGCTACATCCAATGCACAAGTATGATCATAGTGCTCCCTAGTTGGTGCTTTGTAAGAGAAGATGGAGACTTAGATAAAAATAAAAATTGCATAAAGTAAATAGATAGGCCCTTCACAGAGGGAAGCAGAGATTTGTAGAGGTGCCAGAGCTCAAAGCTTAAATTGGGAGATAAAATATTTTGAGAGGCATGCTTTTCCTGTCAACGAAAACGACTGAGTAGTTGTGACAGCCTGGATTTGCCTTCTCTCTTTTTCCGAACTTTCATTTGCATTTGCTTTGGATTTGGAGTTTTGAATCAATTCAAATGGACTTGAACACTAGGGCCTACCCTTGATTTTCACCCAAGTAACCCATCCACCGCTAACTCACCTTTCCTTCTCTGAAAAACTCCAACAAAAGCCCAAGGAATATTTTTCATAAAAGAAAAATATTCATTTTCTTCCCTGAAAATCACTTCAGAGAAGTATGCTCCAAAGCAACCCCCATTTTCTTTGCCCACAGAAATCTGAGAAAATTACCAATTATTCTTTGAACCATAGGGCACCTCCCTAAGCAAAAATATTGCATAACTTTTTGTAATATTTTTGCTACAGAAAATCATTTCCGTTCTGGACAGAATGGCCACATTGCACAACAAGTATATTTTTGCTTGATCTTTTGGGGCTGATCTTTTCTGAGCTTGATTACCCTCCTAAGAGATTACTAAACCCCAAATCACAACCTTTAATTCTCACTAAAGTTTTCTCAGTAAAGCCCACAAGTTTCTGTCCAGAAACTTGCCAGGAAGAAAGCCACTCACACAGTTCACCTGTGACCCAGCCAACCGTGCAAAACGACCAAAACCACTAAGGACTAACTGCCAGACATGGTGTTTGCACTTAGCTCAGCCTGATGCCAAAGTTCACGCGGTGACCACGAGAGTCCAATGTGCTTGGCATGCGGTCGGCGCGCTCTGCGGTGCACCAGCGTCTCTGTTGTGCGCGTGCTCGCTACCCCGACCGCCGCACCTTGCCAAACCGTGCCGCCATCTTCGTTTGCACCTCCATAACTCCACCCTGGCGCTCGCCGACGCCGGAGCTCGCCGCAGCGAGCACGAGCACAGCGCGGGCAAGGCAATAGTGTGCCCGTGCCCTTGTGCTCGTCGCGTACCGCGCTCCTGTGCTCATCGCAGCTTGTTTATAGCCTCCGCGTGATCTGTGGCGTCTTCCCCCCTCTCACTGACGCCATTCGTCGCCGGGCGACACTCGGGAAAGCTCCGGTGAGCTCTCGATCCCCGCCTCGGCCTCGCCTATAAATAGAGCTTCCCCGAGCTTGTTTCTCTCCGCACACACACTCAACACACCTCCACACCATCGTAGGAAGCCGCGGCCCGGCCGGGCAGGCCTTTGCCGCCGTCCCCTCCTCGAGCTTGCCTGCAATCCCCGTCCTCTGCCCCTCCCTCTCTAGAGCCGCTCGAGCTCCACTAACCACTCTGGCGTGTTCGTGGTGATCCACTGTTGCGTGCTGGTGCCGTTGGAGCTGCTAGACTGGCCCTGCTTCGCCGGAACCATCCTCTCCGACTTGCTCTGCCCGCTGCTTCCATTGGAGAGCTCCATCCTGACCCCGTCCGGCCACCCTAGCCACGCTACCGGTACGGGCAGGTGCGCCTCGACCTCCTCTACAACCCTACCCTCTTAGACCTTGTTGCCGAGCACTCCTCACCGGAGAAAGCGCCGTCGCCGCGCCGCCCGTCTCTGTTTCTCTCCCCTCCCCTCCGACCTGACCGCTGGGGCCCGCTGTCAGCCACTCACGCTGCGGCCGAAGCGATATGAGTGGTGGCGCCCAGGCGGTTTATGCCTTCGACATCACCCCCTCTGGTTTTTCTTTTTAATTCAAATTTAGTTCAAATTTGACCAAAACTTTCACTAGGTGTAACTTTTATTCTACAAGTCCAAATGAGTTAATTCTTTTTGCATTCCGTTCTTACTGGAAAATCCTAGCAGCACACCCAAAGTGGGATTTTTATTTGCTGCCTAGAATTTCTGGTAATTTTCCGAAGTGTTCTTGATATTTTCTTTTTGTCATTTGATTTATTTTCAGAAGGCGAAGCTTGTCTTGAAGGCATCTAAGAGGAGTGTGAAGCTCCTGTGCACTAAGGCAAGCCACAACAACATTGTCATGGTGTCTTTGCAATATCCATGATTTTCTACTTGAATTGATATGATAATCCTTGCATATAGTATTAAAACAAATAATGCTTGTGTTATTTAGTTGGACATGATCAAAATACTTAGTTAACAGGAGTGAATGTTTGAACTAGTGAGATATAGCTTGAGTAGTTGATCTAAGTAAATTTGTCATGACTATGGTGATATGATCATCGGTCTTATTTTTCCTAAGTGCTAAAAATGAGTTTTATTTGATTAATGCCAACTAAGGTGATGAGTATAAATAACAAGTAATAAAGGACCAACAATGTTGAAAGTTGAGTTGTGCAAGTAGAACTTTGAATGAAGTTGATCTGTTATTTATAAGTGATATGTGATGCATGATATATGGTTGCATAAGCATGGCATATATTGACTCAAGCATTTTATTTCAAGTTAAACCTGATGATAATTGAACTTGAATATAAATTTGGTCGGGTCATGGTGCCACTGAATCGGGCTGACAAGTGCAACCACATTTGCCTTTGTGGGGAGGCCGTTAGTCGTCCTGTTGTCATGCATTTTGTTGGTGCCTCCAACGAGGGAAGGTTATGGGCATGCATTACCCTGGCCTGGTAAGCAAACATAACCTTGTGGACTTGTTGTTGTTATGGTACCGTGTCCCCGTTTGGGACTGTTTATTTGCCACGACGGTGGTTGTTTTGCCTTTGGTAGGCTCGGTCACATAGGACTAAGCCCAGTGGGGATATTGGTCGGAGTGGCCATAAGAGTGTCATGGAAATAGGAGAATTCTGTCGGAATGCCTTTGGTTGTAACATCCCAAATTTTCAATTTGGAATGTTATACATTAGATCATCACTGCATATCATATTTTATTTGCTTTTGGTTTGATCCTAGAAATTCTACGCAACTCAAGGACCCTCGGAGAGAGTTGGGGATTTCGTTATTTTCATATTTGAGTTTTCTCAAATTTTGAAAATAGGATCAGTTGATTATATTTATTGTATCTTCAAATATTTCTATTATAAAAATATAAGAGAGGGAATAAAATGACTTTCCCAAAATAAAGAAATATTGAGGATTTAATAATAAAATCAAATAAGATTTTATTTGGATTTTTTGCTATTTTATTTGAATTAAGGAAAAATGCGTGTTTTTCAAAATTGCATTTAGGCCCCAAATAAATGTTCATCTAGACCGGCTTGATTTTAGAAGTCGGCGAAAATTTATTTCGGGATTTTTGGAGTCCGTTTAGTATTTCTTTTATTTGTTTTTCTGCGCGTAATTATTTATAAAAAAACGCGAAACCAACTTTGGGCCGTGTTCGCCCAGGACTCTGTCCGTCCGGCCTTTATAATGCGCCGGCCCGAGCCCGTTAGCCCGTAAGCCGCGCCACACCTAACCCTAACCCTAACCCTAGCTGCTGCCGGCGCCGCCGCCGCTGCCGCGTGCCGCCGTTGCCGCGAGCCGCCGCCGCCGCTGGACTCCGCCGCCCGAGCCGCCGCCGCCCCCGGAGCCCGCCGCCGCCGACCCCGCCGCCCGCTGCCGCCGACGCTGGAGTCGCCGCCGCCGACCCCGCTGCCCTACCGAGGTTGACTCCGCCCCGCCGCCGGCGGTTTTACTCGAGAAAACCGTTCGATTTTCCGCCGGTTTTCGTTTGGTTTTTTAGATCCGTTTTTTATTTTAGATCGTTTTTTTTCCGATTTAGTTTATTTAGCGAGCGTTCGCTCGTTTATTTGTTTTCACGAACACGTTCACCGTTTAGTTCCAGAAAATGAACGTTCGTTCATTAATCTGTTCGTCGTTTTTCTTTTTCTCGGATTTTTCGCGATTATTTCTAATCGCGATTTCTGATCCGATTTTCGTTCTAGTATAACTTTTCGCTCGTTTATCGGAATCAGGCGATTCAAGCGCCTGGAGTTTCGTCTCGAAACTCTCTTTCCATTTAACCAACTCAAACAAGTTTTTGCTTCTGTAAAATTTAACCTAGGTCCAGATTAGTAAACGAAGTTTGTTTCTTTCGCCGTTTGACTTTCGTTGCTTCGTTCGATTTGATTCTTTTTGCAAACCGGAGTTCTTAAGTTGAACTTTCTGGTTAGTTCTCTTATTTGAGTTTTACCTGTGCATTAGATGAGTACTTATTGTATGCTTGTTTGTTTGCGATAGAGTATCCGGAGTGCGCCGCTTGCTACTTTGAATCGCTAGGTTTCACGGATCATCAGCAAGGTAAGTAACACTTTGATCATACCTCTTTCATACCCAGTTTTATTGCATTAGATCAATCCTCAAACATTGCATGATTAGGATCTAATTAAATTGTGGGTTTTGGGAAGTAGATGAGGTAGTACCTATTACCTGTTTTCTTATCAAACCTTTGGGAGTTACTTCTACGTTTACTTATTATGCCATGCTATGCTAGTAGACGTGGATTGGGTGAGTGTATCCATGATAGATGTGAGATTGTTAATTTAATGGTTTATTTAAGGTGGCAACTTAAACACACATCTGGGTGGATTGAGGCACCTAGGTATTCCAGCGATTGCCTCTTTTTCTTTATGGACCGCCACCCAGGCTCAAAGGGATCATGAGATTATTCATACTAGAAACTACCGTGTGCAGCCACAAGCTACTATGGGCTCTAGCATAGTTGATTAAGTCGTGCGAACTCTTACAGTGGTAGACTAGCAGATGTAGGGGAAAGTAGGTGTAACAGTCTACCCGTTAAGGTGCTAGCGCTTCTGAAAGACTATGTCTCGGTCATCCGTTTCTCAAACATCATGTAGTGCGAGAATCCCAACGGAGGAGATCGAGTCTTGTGGGGAAAAGTGCGCAAACCTCTGCAGAGTGTATAAACTAATCATGGTTAGCCGTGTCCCCGGTTATGGACGTCTTGAGTATCTAGTACATGGATTATCATGTGAATCTCATCATGTTACTTTAATTAATTTGTTGGGTTTTAAATGTTGATGCTTAATTGGGATTGAGAGGGTGTCTACACTCTCAATGTTTAACAACTACCATGATAGTTAAATAAAATTTATTCCTTTGCAGTAGAGAAAAATTGGCTTTATGCAAAAACTATAACCATAGAGCTTTCCACCAGCCATATATGCATGTACTATAGCCTATTTCTTTCATTACTCTCTATGTGTTACATTGCCAGCATATTCCATGTGCTGACCCGTTTCGGGCTGCAATGTTCATGTTGCAGACTTTTCAGACGACGAGTAAGGTGCCTTTAGGTCGTGGTTCTATACTCAGTGATGCCGTTGGAGTTGATGGACTCACTTATCTTCCAAGCCTTCCGCTGTTATCGTTATTAGATGACCTTAAGCCATATTTATTGTAATAAGTTCTCTTTTGAGACATACGATGTAATAAGTGTGTGATTGCTACTCTGTTATAAATCCTTCAAGTACTGTGCGTGTCAGCATTACTGATCCAGGGATGACACTGAAGCACAAAGATCATACCGTTTGAGGTCTGGTCGCTACAAGATGGTATCAGAGCACACGCTGACTGTAGGACACGACCACTAAGCTAAAGCCCTAGATCACTACTCACTCTTCTCATTTCTGACTCCTCATCTTTTCTACTCTTTTAGGATGGCGGATGCAAGGAACAAGTTTACACAACCGGATGAAGATACACCCTTTGGACGTCACTTGAAGGAAGTCACTAGATACCTGAACATCGGAGTACCAAGTTTCACCAGAACCTACAACGCCACTTTACCTAAAGAGGAGCGCTTGATGATTCAAGTTCAAGTTCCAGGAAGGATGTTCATGCCAGTGACTGAGCCCATAGAGTTTTCCTTTGATGCACTAACCTGGAGTCTAGGAAAGAGCATGGCAGCCCACATCATCATGGGACGTATTGGAGAAGTCTACCACAAGGATCTCAAGGATACTATCTATCAGATTTGTGGGCGCCGAGATGAGCAATGGGAGATGACCAGCACTAGGAAAGATAGATCAATTGCAACTTTCATCCAGGAGTTAAACCAACACATTCGACGTCGGGAGAACCAGATGTGCGCAAACATGATAGATCTGAAGAAGGCGAGGACAAGAATCATGGAACTGGAGGAAGAACTCAAGGCTACACGTGAAGATTATGAAGAGGAAATCGTTGTACTAGTGGAGAAGAATGACGACCTGATCAAGAAGATCGGAATATTTATGGGAGACCCTACACCAGTAGAAGAAGACAAAGAACCCAAGGAGATTTACCCGGAAGACTACATCATCATCGACGACACCGACTCGGACCCAAACGATAGCGATGATAACTATGTTGATGAAGCTGGAGCAGATATCATGGAGTCTGCAACCGAAGAATATTTGTAGTAGACCACCCCATCAGTAGTAGTATTCCACCATGTAAATAGAGTAGTCCGAGCACTTTTTCGATAGTTAGACCATTGTATGCCCTTGTTTGATTGAATGAAGTGATTTTGTTTGCATTTGCCTCATGTGCATATGGGTAGTGTCTTCTCTCTAGACCTTATTCTATCTTATAATCTTATCTTTTCTAAACCCATCAGATGCCTCTGAGACGTGACCCCGGATTTGCATTCCCACCGGAGCTCACCCAGTTGATCCAGCAGCAGAATACCCTGATGCAGTTGCTAGTCCAGAATCAGAATCAGGGGAACAACAACAACAATCCACCACCACCACCACCTATTGATCACTTAACCCGTTTTCTTAGGCTAAATCCGCCGATGTTCTCTAGTAGCACCAAGCCTATAGTAGCAGATGATTGGCTCCGCAAGATTGGAAGGGAGTTAACCACTATAGGATGTACTGATGCTGAGAAGGTGCGCTTTTCCGCACATCAGTTGGATGGACCAGCAGCATCATGGTGGGAGAATTACATCGTCACCTACCCTATAGCCACGGTGACATGGGATCAGTTTCAGCAGGCTTTTCGTACTGCCCATGTTTCAGCAGGAGCTATGGCCATGAAGAAGCGTGAGTTTCGCAACTTGCGCCAAGGAGGACGGACAGTTGGCCAGTATGTGGACGACTTTAGTAAGCTAGCACGTTATGCCCCAGATGACGTTGCTATGGATGCAGCTAAGCAGGAGAAGTTTCTGGAAGGACTGAATGATGAGTTGAGCATGCAGTTGATGGTAGCAAGCTTCAACAACTACCAGGAGTTGGTAGATCGTGCTCTTATGATTGAAGGGAAGCAGCAGTAGATTGAGAACTGCAAGAGGAAGTATGGACAAGGGAAGTACAATTCAGGAGCTCAGCAGAAGCCGCGTTTTACCCCTAAACCGGGAGGACCTTTTCAGCATACTCATGGAGGAGGAAGTTTGCATAATCATAATGGCCCCAAGAATGGTAATGAGAATGGAGGAAGCAACGGCTAGAACCGCACCAACCCGTCAACCCCAGCCAAGAGAGACCTGAGCCAAGTCACTTGCTTTAAGTGCCAGAAGACCGGACATTATGCCAATGAATGTCCTGAAGCCCAGAATGGAAATGGCAATGGAATCTCTGGGAAGAAGCCGAACCCTTTCAACAGGGGACAGGTGAACCACGTAAACGTGGAGGAGGTTGAAGAGCAGCAGGATGCAATAATCGGTAAGTTTTTGGTTAAGTCTTTTACTGCAATCGTTCTTTTTGATGCTGGTGCATCGCATTCATACATATCAAGGGGATTTGTGGATAAGTATAACCTGCCCACTAAGGTTCTTAGAACACCTATGCTAGTAAGCTCACCAGGAGCGGAGTATATGGCCAGCCGAGGATGTTTTCAAGTGCCATTGAGTATAGGTGGGCATGTGTTTCCCTGGGATTTGATCATTTTGGAATCGCAAGGTTTGGATGTAATTCTGGGTATGGATTGGCTGTCGATGTATGGAGGAAACATCGATTGCGCCAGTAAGTCGATTTTGCTTACCACCCCAGAAGGAAGAAGGATCAAGTATGTATCCCGACATGTGCCTAAGAGGACTCAAGTAAATTCCCTAACGGGAGTTGTACAGGAGGAAGTACCGATGGTAAAGGATTTTCCGGATGTATTTCCAGAAGAGTTACCAGGCATGCCACCGGATAGAGACATTGCGTTTTTGATTGAGCTTTTGCCAGGCACAGGGCCAATATCTAAGAGACCATACATGATGCCCGCAAAGGATTTGGAGGAGATTAAGAAGCAGATTAAAGAGTTACTGGATAAAGGTTATATTCGCCCAAGTTCTTCGCCTTGGGGATCGCCAGTACTTCTAGTGGAGAAAAAGGATGGATCGTTAAGGATGGTTGTTGATTATCAAGGATTGAATGAAGTAACAATCAAGAACAAGTACCCACTACCGATGATCAATGATCTGTTCGATCGATTCCAAGGAGCTAAGGTATTTTCCAAGATCGATCTGCAATCAGGATACCATCAGTTGAAGATTCGAGAACAGGATATACCTAAGACGGCTTTTACCACCAGGTATGGGCTGTACGAGTATACTGTTATGTCATTTGGTCTGACTAACGCACCTGCCTATTTTATGAACATGATGAACAAAGTGTTTATGGAGTTTTTAGATAAGTTCGTCGTAGTGTTCATTGATGATATTCTGGTTTACTCGAAGAATGAAGAGGAGCATAATGAGCATTTGCGTTTGGTACTTGAGAAGCTCAGAGAACATCAATTATATGCCAAGTTTAGCAAATGTGAGTTTTGGTTGAAGGAAGTGGGATTCCTCAGACACGTTATATCCGGAGAAGGTATAGCAGTAGATCCCACCAAGGTTGTCACTGTGACAAATTGGGAAGCACCAACAACAGTTGGAGAGATCCGAAGTTTTCTTGGACTCGCAGGATACTACCGAAGATTTATTGAAAATTTCTCGAAGATTGCGAAGCCTATGACGGAGTTGTTGAAGAAGGATACCAAGTTCAAATGGACTGAGGAATGTGAGGCCAGTTTCCAGGAGTTGAAGAAACATTTGGTTACCTCACCAGTGTTGATTTTGCCGGATCAGAACAAAGATTATGAGGTGTATTGCGACGCTTCACGTCGAGGACTTGGAGCAGTGCTTATACAGGAGAGAAGAGTTGTTTCATATGCCTCACGACAGCTTAAGCCTCATGAGTTGAATTATGCCAAGCATGATTTGGAGTTAGCAGCCGTAGTGCACGCCTTGAAGACTTGGAGACATTTTCTCATTGGAAACCATTGTGAGGTGTACACGGATCACAAGAGTTTGAAGTACATTTTCACACAAAAGGAGCTAAATCTCAGGCAAAGGAGATGCTTGGAGCTCATCAAGGACTACGATATGAGATTGCATTATCATTCCGAAAAGGCTAACGTAGTAGCCGATGCGCTGAGCCGTAAGAGCCATGTCAACACCCTAATGATGGGAGATTTACCGAAGGAGTTAGCCGAGGACCTTCGTGAGCTATGTTTGGAGATAGTTCCGAGAGGCTATGTAGCAACATTGGAGATTCAGTCTACTTTGATGGATAAGATCAGAGAAGCTCAGAAGACTGACAAGGAGGTTGCCTCTGTAAAGGAGAAGATGAGCAAAGGAAAAGTTAAAGGATTTCGTGAGGATGAGCATGGTACCTTATGGTTTGAAGACCGTGTTTATGTGCCCAACGACCCAGAGATCAGGAAGTTAATTCTGCAGGAGGCCCATGATTCACCATATTCGATTCACCCAGGAAATACCAAGATGTATTTGGATTTGAAGGATACTTTCTGGTGGACCGGAATGAAGAAGGATATTGCGGAGTATGTAGCAGTTTGTGATGTATGTCAGAGAGTAAAGGCAGAGCATCAAAAGCCAGCAGGATTGTTACAACCATTGCCAATACCCGAATGGAAGTGGGATAAGCTAGGCATGGATTTTATTACAGGATTGCCCAGAACGCGTTCAGGCTATGACTCGATTTGGGTTGTAGTCGATCGTTTGACAAAGGTAGCTCATTTCATCCCAGTGAAGACTACCTACACCAGTGCTAAGTTGGCAAAGATATACATGACCATGATTGTATGTCTGCATGGAGTTCCAAGGAGCATTGTATCAGATAGAGGAACCCAGTTTACCTCAAAGTTCTGGAATCAGTTGCACGAAACTTTGGGTACCAGGCTAGAGTTCAGCACAACTTTTCATCCACAGACAGATGGACAAACCGAGAGAGTTAATCAGATTTTGGAGGATATGCTAAGAGCTTGCGTGCTAGATGGATCTAGTTGGGACGACAATTTGCCATACGCAGAGTTCTCTTACAACAACAGTTATCAATCCAGCTTGAAGATGACCCCTTTTGAAGCCTTGTACGGAAGGAGGTGCAGGACCCCATTGTCGTGGGATGAAGTTGGAGACCGCCAGTTGTTTGGACCAGATTTGATTAAGGAGTCTGAACAGAAGGTGAAATTGATTCGCGATAGGCTCAAGGTAGCCCAGTCCAGGCAGAAGAGCTACGCAAATTCTAAACGTAAGGAGACAGTTTACGAAGTCAGAGACCGAGTTTATCTTCGAGTATCTCCCCTTCGAGGAGTTAAGCGCTTTGGAGTTAAGGGAAAGTTAGCGCCACGTTTTGTAGGACCATACAAGGTTTTGGAGTGTATGGGAGAAGTTGCCTACAAGTTGGAATTGCCCGAAGGATTGTCAGGAGTTCACGATGTATTCCACGTTTCCTAGTTGAAGAAGTTCCACACAGAGATGGCTGATATACCGCTGAGAGATACAGTGCCGCTGGAAGCGATTCAGTTGGACAGTGATTTGACCTATGAGGAGAAACCAGTCAAGATTCTTGAGTATGTCAGCCGAGTCACCCGCAGCAAGGTTATCAAGTTTTGCAAAGTTCAGTGGAGCCACCACACCGAGGATGAAGCCACCTGGGAGCGAGAGGAAGATCTGCTGAAGGACCACCCTTGCCTATTTTCTAGCCAACCCGAATCTCGAGGGCGAGATTCATCTTAAGGGGGGTAGGTTTGTAACATCCCAAATTTTCAATTTGGAATGTTATACATTAGATCATCACTGCATATCATATTTTATTTGCTTTCGGTTTGATCCTAGAAATTGTACGCAACTCAAGGACCCTCGGAGAGAGTTGGGGATTTCGTTATTTTCATATTTGAGTTTTCTCAAATTTTGAAAATAGGATCAGTTGATTTTATTTATTTTATCTTCAAATATTTCTATTATAAAAATATGAGAGAGGGAATAAAATGAATTTCCCAAAATAAAGAAATATTGAGGATTTAATAATAAAATCAAATAAGATTTTGTTTTGGATTTTTTTGCTATTTTATTTGAATTTAGGAAAAATGCGCGTTATTCAATATTTCATTTAGGCCACAAATAAATGTTCATCTAGACCGGCTTGATTTTAGAAGTCGGCAAAAATTTATTTCGGGATTTTTGGAGTCTGTTTAGTATTTCTTTTATTTGTTTTTCTGCGCGTAATTATTTATATATAAAAAACGCGAAACCGACTTTGGGCCGTGTTCGGCCAGGACTCTGTCCGGCCGGCCTTTATAATGCGCCGCCCCGAGCCCGTTAGCCCGTAAGCCGCGCAACGCCTAACCCTAACCCTAACCCTAGCCGCCGCCGCTGCCGCGAGCCGCCGCCGCCTCCCGAGCCGCCGCCGACCCCGCTGCCCCGCCGAGGTTGACCCCGCCCCGCCGCCGGCGGTTTTCCTCGAGAAAACCGTTCAATTTTCCGCCGGTTTTTGTTCGTTTTTTAGATCTGTTTTTTATTTTAGATCATTTTTTTCCGGTTTAGTTTATTTAGCGAGCGTTCGCTCGTTCGTTCATTTTAACGAACGCGTTCACCGTTTAGTTCCAGAAAACGAACGTTTGTTCGTTAATCTGTTCGCCGTTTTTCTTTTTCTCGGATTTTCCGCAATTATTTCTGATCGCGATTTCTGATCCGATTTTCGTTCTAGTATAACTTTTCGCTCGTTTATCGGAATCAGGCGATTCAAGCGCCTGGAGTTTCGTCTCGAAACCCTCTTTCCGTTTAACCAACTCAAACAAGTTTTTGCTTCTGTAAAATTTGACCTAGGTCCAGATTAGTAAACGAAGTTTGTTTCTTTCGTCGTTTGACTTTCGTTGCTTCGTTCGATTTGATTCTTTTTGCAAACCGGAGTTCTTAAGTTGAACTTTCTGGTTAGTTCTCTTATTTGAGTTTTACCTGTGCATTAGATGAGTACTTGTTGTATGCTTGTTTGTTTGCGATAGAGTACCCGGAGTGTGCTGCTTGCTACTTTGAATCGCTAGGTTTCACGGATCATCAGCAAGGCAAGTAACACTTTGATCATACCTCTTTCATACCCAGTTTTATTGCATTAGATCAATCCTCAAACATTACATGATTAGGATCTAATTAAATTGTGGGTTTTGGGAAGTAGATGAGGTAGTACCTAGTACCTGTTTTCTTATCAAACCTTTGGGAGTTACTTCTACGTTTGCTTATTATGCCATGCTATGCTAGTAGAAGTGGATTGGGTGAGTGTATCCATGATAGATGTGAGATTGTTAATTTAATGGTTTATTTAAGGTGGCAACTTAAACACACATCTGGGTGGATTGAGGCACCTAGGTATTCCAGCGATTGCCTCTTTTTCTTTATGGACCGCCACCCAGGCTCAAAGGGATCATGAGATTATTCATACTAGAAACTTCTGTGTGCAGCCACAAGCTACTATGGGCTCTAGCATAGTTGATTAAGTCGTGCGAACTCTTACAGTGGTAGACTAGCAGATGTAGGGGAAAGTAGGTGTAACAGTCTACCCGTTCATAAGGTGCTAGCGCTTCTGAAAGACTATGTCTCGGTCATCCGTTTCTCAAACATCATGTAGTGCGAGAATCCCAACGGAGGAGATCGAGTCTTGTGGGGAAAAGTGCGCAAACCTCTGCAGAGTGTATAAACTAATCATGGTTAGCCGTGTCCCCGGTTATGGACGTCTTGAGTATCTAGTACATGGATTATCATGTGAATCTCATCATGTTACTTTAATTAATTTGTTGGGTTTTAAATGTTGATGCTTAATTGGGATTGAGAGGGTGTCTACACTGTTAATGTTTAACAACTACCATGATAGTTAAATAAAATTTATTCCTTTGCAGTAGGGAAAAATTGGCTTTATGCAAAAATCGTAACCATAGAGCTTTCCACCAGCCATATATGCATGTACTATAGCCTATTTCTTTCATTACTCTCTATGTGTTACATTGCCAGCATATTCCATGTGCTGACCCATTTCAGGCTGCAACGTTCATGTTGCAGACTTGTCAGACGATGAGTAAGGTGCCATTAGGTCGTGGTTCTATACTCAGTGATGCCGTTGGAGTTGATGGACTCACTTATCTTCCAAGCCTTCCGCTGTTATCGTTATTAGATGGCCTTAAGCCATATTTATTGTAATAAGTTCTCTTTTGAGACATTCGATGTAATAAGTGTGTGATTGCTACTCTGTTATAAATCCTTCAAGTACTGTGCGTGTCAGCATTACTGATCCAGGGATGACGGTGGTTGTTTTGCCTTTGGTAGGCTCGGTCACACAAGACTAAGCCCAGTGGGGATATTGGTCGGAGTGGCCGTAAGAGTGTCATGGAAATAGGAGAATTCTGTCGGAATGCCTTTGGTCCACCTGAATGGGAGTGCGAGGCCATGGGTTCCGTGGTGTGGGTAAAGTGCGCTACCTCTGCAGAGTGTATCAATCTATCGATAGCCGCGACCACGGATAAGGGCCCAGTTTGTAAGTAAGTCACACCATGGATCAACTTTTAATAATAAATCCTGCACATTAAGTAGTTTGCATTGCACTGATTGGATTATGATGATGTCAGTGAGACTGACTATTGTGGTATCACTTGTGATCTGAGAGTGATCACTTTGGTTACAAGATAACCAATTGAACCAAGTATGGTTTCATTCCTGCTTCATCGTGGGCACTGTTCGGTTGCAATGCAACCTGTTGGTAAGAGAGTCCGAGTGACTCGATGCACAAGTTTGGTTTCACTGCATGAGTAGCATGATGTTGTTTGCGCTTAACTTTATTAAATGTCATGATATTGTTTGTCATTATGGTTTTGTTTGCTGTGAGCTTGCAAGTACATTCAATGTACTGACCTGCGTGTTATGCCAGTTTTCAGGAAAGTCTAACTGGATTGGAGTGCTGCCGTGTCTAGACTGTGTCCACATCAGTGTCCCTGTGCTATGGAGTCCCGCTACGTTGTTGTTCCGCTGCCGTGTAGATGTCGTGCTCGAGGCCCCTTTATGTTCACTAAATAATGTACTATTGTTCAGCCGCACCGAGTGTGCCGCTTGGCCTCGCAACTTGATGTAATGTCACACTATGCTTCTGCTAGTTTCAATAAAGCGGTGATTTCTATACCAATATGTTGTGTGTTGCCAGAAGACATGATCTCTGGGTTGGCAATGCAAGGTAAACCGGTTGCTCTGAGCCGGGGTGCCACAACACTTGTTATCAGAGCCGCGCTGACTGTAGGACACGCTAGACTAGCGACGTGTTAACTAGACGTCATTTAGAGTTTAAGTTGAGTGCCGGTAGTGTTTATAGCTGATTGTTGCATTACATGCACTCGTTCTATTTTTATTTCTAACCCACTAATGGTTGTGAGTGTATATGGCTCCAGTTCCGTATTTGTGTCAGTTGCAGCTGATGCCATACACCTCACCGCATCTTCTTCGTAGCGTGTTGCGTCGACTGTACCCTCATGGTGACGACCCAACATATCGGGTGTACCGGGAGTGTCTAGACGACTCCATGTATGAGTACCACGCAGTGGTTACTCTGCGCACCAGTTCGTCAGTGGGTTCTTACACTCGTACCTCTTGGAGCGGTTATGCATCCACCGCCGCTCAGGCCGTACAGTATGCTGCATTCGAGATTCTTGTTGAGTTATGCTGTGCTGAGGCTCGGATGTAGAACCACCCAGGTTTTTGGTTCTACCTATCTTTGCACGATGATGGTTGTATTCGCTTTCCTTCCATTGATCCGGCATCTAATAGTGACACTAGCCACCTTTCTCGATATATCACTGCTAGTTATCTTCTGATTCACGAGTTGGCTCGAGAGCTGAATCGTGCCGTTCTGCTTTAGTCGTTGCTAGATCCTACCCTACTCCACCCTCTATGGGATTTACTCCTTATATTGTGCCCAATTCTAGCTCGCCTATTTCTCCGGTTACTCCCTCTAGTAGCTCGGGCACCTCGACAGTGAACCCACACAGTGCTCCTGCTGAGTGGGCGTCTCTTCTCGCTACCCCTGCAACTCCCATGACCCCTTCTCATCCCGTGCCTACCCTTGAGGGAGAGCCCTCGAGGCAGCGTTGTCGTGTTACCTTTCACCCGGAGGTCTCGATTGGCGTTGTCAGCTCAGGATCCAGGTCTAAGTCAGGAGAGGATCCGGCAGCACCGGCAGAGTCTTAGAGCATCTGAGTATCCGCAGTGGCCATGTGATGTACGGATGTAGTTGTATGAGCCATGATGTATCATTGCATGTATGCTAGTAGTCGCACTAGTCATGACGTTTATCTTTCATGTATGAGTCTATGTATATTATGTTGGAACTTTTTATTCGATCGTCGTGTTTCTTGGTTCATTCGTTTCGCTCTTTCGGGTTTGTCACTGTCTTTTCTTTCCACGTTTGGATGTTTCTCATCGTGGTTGCTCTTATTGGAAAAAATAAACAGTAGGATGACGCGGGGAGGTAGCATCATGCAGGCTTGTGAGGATGCCCCTGTTCGCCGCTCAGCAAGGCAGGTAGGACACTCCCCCAAGCCGTATCCGCAGCCACCGCCTCCACTGCCAAATCCACCCTCCACTAAACAACTTATGCAAGAAAGAAGGAATAATGATCTGATTGAGATGTTAAAAAGTGTGCAAGCTATGGTTGGATAGAATGGGAATCAAAATGGCCATCACTCCAAGCTGTCAGTTTTTCAAAGGACTAAGCCTCCCAGTTTCAGCCAAGTGGTTGACCCTTTGGAAGCAGACGATTGGTGACGAACCATTGATAAGAAACTTGAAATTGTCGCACTGAAGAAGCTGACAAGGTTTCGTTTGCTACCCACTATCTTGAAGGAGCCGCTGCTATTTGGTGGGATAATGCTAAAGCTCTATGGCCTGCAGGAGAAGAAATTATGTGGACTAATTTCAAGGACCAATTTCTCAAGTATCATATTCCAGCTGGTATCATGAAGATCAAGCAACGCGAATTTCTTGGTCTCACTCAAGGAAGTCTGTCAGTAAGTGAATATTTGCACAAGTCCAACCATCTGGCCCGTTATTCCCTTTTGATGCGGCCACAGAAGAAAGGAAGGTCGACAGGTTCCTTGGAGGATTAAATCAACACCTCAGGAGTGCTATCATGAAGATCAAGCAATGCGAATTTCTTGGTCTCACTCAAGGAAGTCTGTCAGTAAGTGAATATTTGCACAAGTCCAACCATCTGGCCCGTTATTCCCTTTATGATGTGGCCACAGAAGAAAGGAAGGTCGACAGGTTCCTTGGAGGATTAAATCAACACCTCAGGAGTGCTCTCTGCATGCTCGATTTCCATTATTTTCAGTCTCTGGTAAATAAGGCCCTCATCGCAGAAAGAGAGTACAAGCCTGTGCAAGACAACCGACCCGCAACCAATGACCACAAGCATAAATTTGAGCCGAAGAAGGACAGACAACCCATATAGAAGGCCCCTACCTGGCAACAGACTCAAGTGGAGTACAAACCCAATTGGTAGTAGAATGTGAACAAGACCACTACTCAAGTCAAGAATGTCGTGAGTAGTCCAGTACACGAGGACTGCCAACGCAACAACGCCTGCTTTAATTGTGGACAGACCGGACATTATGCCAAGCAGTGTCCCAAGAAGTCAAATGCTCCGTTCCGGCCGCAAGTCAATCACATGGGGCCATATCATACCCAGCAGATCGTCCAAGGCCAAGTTCATCACCTCTCCATAGACGAGGCACAGGAAAACCTTGAAGTCGTCATTGGTATGTTTTCTGTTAATAGCATACCCACAATAATTTTATTCGACTCTGGGGCTTCCCACTCTTTTGTTTCTTGGAGTTTCGTTGCCCGAAAGAAATTTCCTTGCTCGCTTTTGGGAAAAAGTATGCTGGTTCAATCCCCGGGATCTGTGCTCAAAAGCAATTTGGTCTGCCGGAATTTGGAAATTGATATTAAGGGGGTCTGCTTCTGAACCGCTTTGATAGTTATTGAGTCTGCCAAGTTGGATATCATTTTGGGAATGAACTGGTTGACTCAATATCAAGTATGCATAAACTGTGCGACTCGAGAAGTCACCCTGACAAATCAAGAAGGGCGATCCATACAGTTTTATGCACGCAAAGGTATACCCAAAAGGGAGATGGTCTTCACTGCAGTAGCCGAAGAATTGGATCTGATTCCTGTGGTCAGTGAATTTCCCGATGTATTCCCTGAGCAACTACCTGGAATGCCCCCGAGACAGAGAGCTTGAGTTTGCAATTGATCTCGTACCTAGAACTGCACCGTTGTACAAAAAGTATTATCGGATGCCTTCCTCCGAACTGATGGAATTAAAGAAGCAGTTGGATGAGATGCTGCAGAAAGGATATATCTGCCCAAGCTCGTCACCATGGGGATCACCTGCTATATTTGTAGACAAGAAAGATGGTGGTCTCAGAATGTGCGTTGACTACCGTCAGTTGAAGGATGTCACAATCAAGAACAAATACCCGCTACCAAGGATTGATGACTTGTTCGATCAACTCAGTGGTGCAAAAGTATTTTCCAAGGTTGATTTACGGACCGGATATCATCAGCTAAAGATCAAGAAGGAAGATATTCCTAAGACCGCGTTCACTACCCGTTACAATCTCTATGAATGTACAGTGATGTCCTTCGGACTCACAAATGCCCCCGCCTTTTTATGCATATGATGAATAAGGTGTTCATGGAATTCTTGGATAAGTTTGTGGTGGTTTTCGTCAATGATATTCTCATATACTCTAAGAGCAACGAAGAACATGCAGAACACCTCCGAGCAGTCTTACAGAGACTCTGTGACCATCAGCTTTATGCAAAATTCAGCAAGTGCGAGTTTTGGCTCAAACAAGTCGGATTTATGGGGCATGTTCTTTCAGCAGAAGGTATCACAGTGGATCCTAGCAAAGTGAAAGATGTGCTTGATTGGGAAGCACCCATGACAGTATCCCAAATCCGAAGTTTCCTTGGATTAGCCAGGTACTACCGTTGGTTCATCGAAGGATTCTCCAAAATTTCCAAGCCAATGACAGAACTCCTCAAGAAAGACAAGAAGTTTGAATGGGCTGAGGATTGCGAGCAGAGCTTTAACGAGCTAAAAACCAGGTTGACATCAACACCAGTACTGACTTCCCCAGACATATACCGCAACTTTGATGTGTATTGCGACACATCCAGAAATGGCATTGGGTGCGTGCTTATGCAAGACGGCAAGGTGGTAGCTTACGCATCTTGCCAGCTACGACCTCATGAAGGAAACTATCCTACACACAATTTGGAACTAGCCGCTGTTGTGCACTCTCTAAAGATTTGGAGACATTACCTTATTGGAAAGAGATGTCAAATATTTACCGACCACAAGAGTCTCAAATATATATTCACTCAACTAGACTTAAACCTTCGACAGCGAAGATGGCTCGAGTTGGTCAAAGACTATGACCTGGAAATAAATTACCATCCACAAAAAGCCAACGTGGTTACTGATGCCCTCAGCCGCAAGCCTGCCAACTTAAATGCCATGATGGAGTCTTTACCTCCAGAACTCCAGCAAGAGGTCGTTCAGCTCAACTTGATAATTATACATGCCGGTCTTGCGAATATTTTGGAAGTAACTCCTACTCTAGAAGAAGAGATTCGCATAGCGCAGGCTAACGACAAGACTCTGCAAGTATATCTCAAAGGTCTGCAAGAAGGCAAGACTCATGATTTCTCAAGGGATGCATGGGGTACACTCAGGTTTCAAGGAAGGATATGCGTACCTGAGCAAGCAGATTTGAGGAAGAAAATTTTGGCAGAAGCACATGAATCCTCATATTCAATACACCCAGGCGGTACTAATATGTACGAAGATCTTTGACAGATATTTTGGTGGGATGGAATGAAAAAGGACATCGCATACTTTGTCGCTTGTTGTGACATCTGCAACAAAGTAAAGGCGGAACAGCAAAACCCCACCGGATTTCTCCACCCTCTACCCGTCTCACAATGGAAATGGGACGATGTGTGCATGGACTTTATCACCGGTCTACCCAGGACTCACCGAGGCAATGATGCTATATGGGTCATAGTGGACACGCTGACTAAAGTGGCTCACTTTATTCCCATCCGCACCACCTTTCGCGCTGATCAACTTGCACAATTATATGTATCCAGAATTGTCAGTTTGCATGGAGTGCCAAAAACAATCACTTTGGACTGAGGTTCATTGTTTACATCCGCATTCTGGTCCCGACTCCATCGAGCTTTGGGGACCGCTCTCAAATATAGCACCGCCTATCATCCACAAACAGACGGTCAGACTGAGCGGGTAAATCAAATCCTTGAAGATATGCTTCGAGCGTGTGCTTTAGCCCATGGACCCAAATGGGAAGATTGTCTGCCATATGCGGAATTCTCATACAACAACAGTTTTCAAACCAGTCTGAAAATGTCACCCTTTGAAGCTTTATACGACCGTAAGTGCCGCACTCCATTAAATTGATCTCAAACTAGAGACAGTCGTATCTTCGGTACTGATCATATATTAGAGGTAGAGAAACAAGTCAAGGAAATTCGAGATAGACTACAACTAGCTAAGTCACGACAGAAGAGTTATTATGATGCCAAACATTGGCAAGTGAGCTTTGAACCTGGTGAACACGTGTATCATCAAGTCACCCCCGTGAAGGGAGTTAAGAGATTTCAGACCCGAGGCAAATTGGCACCAAGGTATATTGGTCCGTTCCCGGTCATGACACGAGTTGGCACAATTGCTTATCAGTTGGAATTGCCACCTAAATTGTCAGAAGTACACAATGTGTTCCATGTGTCACAGGTGAGAAGGTGTATTTCACCACCCGAGAAGAGGATTGATATGTCAGAAATTGAGCTTGCCAAAGATTTAACTTATGAGGAGAGACCATTCAGAATCTTGGATGAGGCAGAAAGGGTCACACGCAGCAAAGCTATCAAATTATACAAGGTCCAGTGGGAGCACCACACCGAAGAAGAAGCAACCTGGGAAAGAGAGGAATTTTTAAGGACAACCTACCCAGAATTGTTTTCCCAAGCAACCGAATCTCGAGGACGAGATTCATATTAAGTGGGGGAGGTTTGTGACAGCCTGGATTTGCCTTTTCTCTTTTTCTAGACTTTCATTTGCATTTTCTTTGGATTTGAAGTTTTGAATCAATTCAAATGGACTTGAACACTTGGGCCTACCCTTGATTTTCACCCAAGTGACCCATTCACCTCTAACTCATATTTCCTTCTCTGAAAAACTCCAACAAAAGCACAAGGAATATTTTTCATAAAAGAAAAATATTCATTTTCTTCCCTTTAAATCACTTTAGAGAAGTATGCTCCAAAGCAACCGCCATTTTCTTGCCCACAAAAATCTGAGAAAATTCCCAATTATTCTTTGAACCCTAGGGCATCTCCCTGAGCAAAAATATAGTGTAACTTTTTGGAATATTTTTGCTACAGAAAATCATTTCTGTTTTGGATAGAATGGCCACATTGCACAACAAGTATATTTTTGCTTGATCTTTTGGGGCTGATCTTTTCTGAGCTTGATTACCCTCCTAAGAGATTACTAAACCCCAAAGAACAACCTTTATTTCTCACTAAAATTTTCTCAGTAAAGCCCACACGTTTTTGTCCAGAAACTTGCCAGGAAGAAAGCCACTCCCATAGTTCACCTGTGACCCAGCCAACCGTGCAAAACGACCAAAACCACTAAGGACTAACTACCAGACATGGTGTTTGCGCTTAGCTCAGCATGATGCCAAAGTTCACGCGGTGACCACGAGAGTCCAAGGTGTTTGGCATGCGGCCGACACGCTATAGAGTGCGCCAGCGTCTCTGTTGCACGCGTGCTCGCTGCCCCGACCGCTGCACCTTGCCAAACCATGCCCCATCTTCGTTTGCACCTCCATAACTCCACCCTGGTGCTCGCCGACGCTGGAGCTCGCCGCAGCAAGCACGGGCACGGTGTGACCAAGGCAACAGTGCGCCCGTGCCCCTGTGCTCGTCGCGTACCGCGCTCCTATGCTCGTGCAGCTCGTTTACAGCCTCCACGTGATCTCCGGTGTCTTCCCCCCTCTCACTAACGCCATTCGTCGTCGGGCGACACTCCGGAAAGCTCCAGCGAGCTCTCGATCCCCCCCGGCCTCGCCTATAAATAGAGCTTCCCCGAGCTTGTTTCTCTCCACACCTCCACACCACCGTAGGAAGCCGCAGCCCGGCCGCCGTCCCCGCCCTGAGCTCACTGGCGATCCCCGTCCTCTGCCCCTCCCTCCCTTTGCAGAGCCGCTCGAGGTCCACTGACCACTCCGGCGTGTTCGTAGTGATCCACTGTTGCGTGCTGGTGCCGTTGGAGCTGCTGGACTGGCCCTGCTTCGCTGGAACCATCCTCTCCGACGAGCTCCGCCCGCTGCCGCTGCTAGAGAGCTCCATTTCAACCCCGTCCGGCCACCCATAGCCATGCTACGGGTACGGGCAGGTGTGCCTCGATCTCCTCTACAACCCTATCCTCTTAGACCACGTCGTCGGGCACTCCTTGCTGGATAAAGCGCCGTCGCCGCGCTGCCCGCCTCTGTTTCTCTTACCCTCCCCCTCCGACCTGACCGCTAGGGCCCGCTGTCAGCCACTGAGGCTGCGGCCGAAGCGATATGAGTGGTGGCGCCCAGGCGGTTTACGCCTTCGACGTCACCCCCTCTGGTTTTTCTTTTTAATTCAAATTTAGTTCAAATTTGACCAGAACTTTGACTAGCTGTAATTTTATTCTACAAGTCCAAATGAGTTGATTCTTTTTTGCATTCTGTTCTTACTGGATAATCCTAGCAGCACACCCAAAGTGAGATTTTTCTTTGCTGCCTAGAATTTGTGGTAATTTTCAGAAGTGATCTTGATATTTTCTTTTTGTCATTTGATTTATTTTCAGAAGGTGAAGCTTGTCTTGAAGGCATCCAGGAGGAGTGTGAAGCTCCTGTACACTAAGGCAAGCCACAACAACATTGTCATGGTGTCTTTGCAATATCCGTGATTTTCTACTTGAATTTATATGATAATCCTTGCATATAGTATTAAAACAAATAATGCTTGTGTTATTTAGTTGGACATGATCAAAATACTTAGTTAACAGGAGTGAATGTTTGAACTAGTGAGATATAGCTTGAGTAGTTGATCTAAGTAAATTTGTCATGACTATGGTGATATGATCATCGGTCTTATTTTTCCTAAGTGCTAAAAATGAGTTTTATTTGATTAATGCCAACTAAGGTGATGAGTATAAATAACAAGTAATAAAGGACCAGCAATGTTGAAAGTTGAGTTGTGCAAGTAGAACCTTGAATGAAGTTGATCTGTTATTTCTAAGTGATATGTGATGCATGATATATGGTTGCATAAGCATGGCATATATTGACTCGAGCATTTTATTTCAAGTTAAACCTGATGATAATTGAACTTGAATATAAAGTTGGTCGGGTCATGGTGCCACTGAATCGGGCTGACAAGTGCAACCACATTTGCCTTTATGGGGAGGCCGTTAGTCGTCCTGTTGTCATGCCTTTTGTCGGTGCCTCCAACGAGGGAAGGTTATGGGCATGCATTACCCTGGCCCGGTAAGCAAACATAACCTTGTGGACCTGTTGTTGTTATGGTACCGTGTCCCCGTTTGGGACTATTTATTTGCCACGACAGTGGTTTTTTTGCCTTTGGTAGGCTCGGTCACCCAGGACTAAGCCTAGTGGGGATATTGGTCGGAGTGGCTGCAGGAGTGTCATGGGAATATGAGAGTTCTGTCGGAATGCTATTGGTCCACCCGAATGAGAGTGCGAGGCCATGGGTTCTGTGGTGTGGGTAAAGTGCGCTACCTCTGCAGAGTGTATTAATCTATCAATAGCTGCGCCCGCGGATAAGGGCCCAGTTCGTAAGTAAGTCACACCATGGATCAACTTTTAATAATAAAGCCTGCACACTAAGTAATTTGCATTGCACTAGTTGGATTATGATGATGTCAGTGAGACTGACTGTTGTGGTATCACTTGTGATCCGAGAGTGATCACTGTTAGTTACGAGATAACCAGTTGAACCAAGTATGGTTTCATTCGTGCTTCGTCGTGAGCACTGTTCGGTTGCAATGCAACCTGTTGGTAAGAGAGTCCGAGTGACTCGATGCACCAGTTTGGTTTCACTGCACGAGTAGCATGATGTTGTTTGCGTTTAACTTGATTAAATGTCATGATATTGTTTGTCATTATGGTTCTGTTTGCTGTAAGCTTGCAAGTACATTCAATGTACTGACCTGGCGTGTTATGCTAGTTTTCAGGAAAGTCTAACTGGATCGGAGTGCTGCCATGTCTAGACCGTGTCCACATCGGTGTCCCTGTGCTATGGAGTCCCGCTACGTTGTTGTTCCACTGCCGTGTAGATGTCGTTCTCGAGGTCCCTTTATGTTCACTAAATAATGTACATATTGTTCAGCCGCACCGAGTGTGCCGCTTGGCCTCACAACTTGATGTAATGTCACACTATGCTTCCGCTAGTTTCAATAAAGTGGTGATTTCTGTACCAAGATGTTGTGTGTTGCGAGAAGACATGATCTCTGGGTTGGCAATGCAAGGTAAACCGGTTGCTCTGAGCTGGGGCGCCACAGTAGTTCCCAATACTTTCCATGCTAGATACATCATAGGCGGTTCCCAAACATAAAATAAAGTTTATTCCCTTTTCCACCATTCTTTCACAATCCATGGCTAGCCGTATCCACGGGTCCTTCTATACCAACACTTTCTGAGGAATTTATTATTTGACAACATAAAGTAAATTTATTTTTCATTTCGGAACTGGGCATCCCTATTACCGCCACATTCTCATGCAATGACAAGTGAATAAACACTCATCTTGAGAATAACACATCTAGCATGGAAAACTATTGGCCACCCCTCCCGGTTCATGAGCGGTACTGGCACACAAAAAGGAAATTCATTTTGAAAATTAGAGTTGGCACATACAAATTTACTTAGAACGGCACAAAAATACCGCATATAGGTAGGTATGGTGGACTCACATGGCATAACTGGGTTTAAGGATTTTGGATGCACAAGTAGTATTCCCACTTAGTACAAATGGAGGCTAGCAAATAGATTGAGAAGCAACCAACCAAGAAATGAAAATTCTCATAAACGAGCATTAAGCATAACTAACACCGAATAATGCACCATAAGTAGGATATAATTTTATTGCATAACTATTGAATTTCGTGCTTGCATAGGGAATCACTAACCTTAACACCAATATTCTTACTAAAGCATAATTACTCACCAACATGACTCACATATTACTATCATCATATCTCAAAACTATTACAAAGAATCAATTTTATTTTGTCCAATCATCTTCAAGAGAGTTTTTATTATATCCCTCTTGAATGTCTATCACTTTGTGACTAATTTCATATATTTCAATTGCTTTTGACAAGCTCAAACAAATTTAAGTGTAGAACATGAGCATAGATTTTTCATCTCTCAAAATAATATAAGTGAAGCATGAGAGAATTTCTTCAAAAACTTACAAACTCTCAAATTAATCTAAGTGAATCATGAGAGTATTTATTCAAAAATTTAAAGCACACCATGCTCAAAAAGATATAAGTGAAGCGATAGAGCAATTCCATAGGTCAAGAAATTTAAGTGAAACACATAGAGCAATTCTAACAAATCATAGCATAATTATAGCTATCTCAAATAGGTGTGCCCATCAAGGATGATTGTGACAAATTAAAAAGAAAAACAATCAAAGACTCATATAATACAAGATGCTCCAAGCAAAAGTCATGATATGTGACGAATAAAAATATAGCTCTAAGTAAAACTACTGATGGTTGTTAGAAGAAAGAGGGGATGCCTTTCGGGGCATCCCCAAGCTTAGTTTCTTGGTTATCCTTGAATATTAACTCGGGGTGCCATGGGCATCCCCAAGCTTAGGCTATTTTCACTCCTTATTCCTTCATACATCGTGATCTCACCCAAAACATGAAAACTTCAATCACACAAAACTTAACAAAACCTTCATGAGATCCGTTAGTATAACAAAGCAAATCACCACTCTAAGTACCGTTGCAAACCCATTCATATTTTACTTTTGCATTATACCTATTGTATTCAACTTTACCATGGCTTATACCCCCTGATACAATCCATAGATTCATCAAAATAAGCACACAATGCAACGAAAACAGAATCTGTCAAAAACAGAACAGTCTGTGGTAATCTGGACTTTGTCCATACTTATGTAACTCCAAAAATTCTGAAAAATTAGGAAAACATAGGAAATTTCTAAATAAATCTTGTTTAAAAAGTTCTGAATTTTATCACGCTTCTATGATTTCTTAAAATTCTTCTACTGGGTGCAAAAATCTCCGTTTTTCAACAAGATCAAATCAACTATCACCCAACATGATCCTAAAGGCTTTACTTGGCACAAACACTAATTAAAACATGAAAACACAATCATAACAGTAGCATAATTGTGCAAACAATCAAGAACAGAAATAAAAAGGCAACAATAATTTTATTCAATGGGTTGCCTCCCAACAAGCACTATCATTTTATGCCCCTAGCTAGGCATAATGTATTTTCATCTTTGGTTTACAACTCGTCAATCACACAACTAGAATTCTTAAAGGATTTAGCATGCATATTTTCAATAACAACACTTCTAGGAATAAGATTGAAGAATTCATTTTTGCAAGTAGGGCCTTTTACCACTTCAACAAAATTGGGGTCAATAATCATTTTAAGATCTTCCTTGTTGCCATTAGAAGTGACACCCTTGTTCTAAGTAACTTGTGTAGACTTGCAAAATTTTACGAGAGTTTTTCAATAGCTTTAAAGAAGAAAAGGCCGAGCTTAAGTTACTAAAAATTTCTTCTAACTTATCAATCCGAGAGGGACTTTCCTCTACTCTTTCTCCAACTACAGTTTCCTTTTCCCTTAATAATTTAAGAGCATATCCCACTTTTGACCCAATTTTATTAGCAAGATTATGCATCCTTGTCACACCCTAGCTAGTTCATGCATTAGAGTGTTGCATCATGTCTATTCTTTCATCAGAAACCTGAAATGGGGATGACAGAACCCCCAGCCCCCTCTGAAACCAACTAGGGTTTACTAAAAACTTTTTCAATGAACCTGAAATGCCCTTCTAAAATGCCCATCATTTTTGCCTTGGTTCAGAACCTCTGCCAGAAGTGATGCAAATTTTCCTAGGCCATCTTAGGGTCTTTGAATTAAATCATAGATATTTGAATTTGGGCATTTAAAATTATATAAAATATTTCAAATGCTCAAATATCTCCAAACTAAAATGTTTCATGTTGGAAATAATCCAACTATGGACCAGGAATAGTTTGGTGATTTTAGGAGTTGCCTAAGTATTTTTAATAGTTCAACAAAGTTGCAGAGGAATTAAAAAAACAGAAACAGGGAATAACAGAAAACTTACCTGGCGCCCAGCACCCGGCCCACCTGCCGGCCCAGCCCAGCGCCGCGCCAGCGAGCTGCTTGCCGGCCAGGCAGGCAGGCAGCTGCCCGACGGCGGCCACAGCGTGCGCCACGCAGCTGGCCGTCGCCCTGCTTCACCTCCTCGCCTCGTTGCTGGCTGGATGAACTCCACGTCGAGCCGTGAACCCCCAGGACACCTCCATTCTCCCCCAACTCCTCTCTCTCGCGTTCCCCCGCCATGGCCGACGCCATCGCCGCCACCCCCTCGCCGTAGCCACGCCCTCCGTCAACCCAACGCCGCGCCACCGTGTCCAGGAGCTCCGCCGCCCTCCTCTCCTTCGAGCAAGCCGAG
>NC_041384.1:394042285-394114280 GCF_002162155.2 Triticum dicoccoides
GCCACCCTCCTCTCCTTCGAGCAAGCCGAGCCCCGAGCGCTCGCAAGGCCCGAGTCCACCGCATCGACCTCGACCGAACCGCCGTCGCCGGAGATCCCCTTCAACGCCGTCGTCGCTCCGGCCCGTCCCCGGCCGCACCAAGTGTTTCGTCGAACTCCCTGTGAGCTTAACCATCTTCCCCTCCCTTCTTTTCTTGCCCCCGAGCTATGTAGTGACCTCCCGGAGCTCAACCGCATCCACCGCCGCGGAGCTCGTCGCCGACGTGCTCCCGGTCACCCTCCGGCTACCACTTGGTGTCCATCGTGCTCACCACGTCACGTAGCACCTAACCAACTACTCCCCGCACCTCACCGACCCCTCTAGCCTCAAGTTCGCCTTCGGCCGAACTCCGGTGGCCGCCAAAGTCGCCGCATGCGCCAACTCCGGCCACCCCGACCCCAAGGGACTCCACCAAGAGCCGCGGCTCGTCCTCAGCTCCACTCCGATGGCCTCCGCGACCCATTTGGTGGCCGGAACGGCCAAAACCACTTCCGCCGCCGCGTCGGGCTCGCCGGCGGCTAAACGCCGGTGCAGCCAACCTGGTTTTGACCGCGGGTGGGCCCTGGTTGACTCCGATGAGTCAATGACAGGTGGGGCCCAGCCCTGTTAACTAAATAGGTTTAGTTTTAATTAAACTTTAACTAAACTAATTACCCTGACACCCTGGACCCACAGTCAGGTTTGACCTGGACGTCTCCGTTGACCCTGACATCATTCTAACGCATGGCTGACACAATAAATTAATTTCTGGATTTATTCTAATATAGGAAATTCCAGAATATAGTTTAAACTTCAAAAATTCATAACTTTTAATCTGTAACTCCAAATCAAACAAGTTATATATGAAAAATGATCAGAAAAATCCAATCTATCCATCTGTACTGTTTTCGTGCATGATTAAACAAGTTAACTTGCTGTTTAATGCAGAACAAGATAAAACACTTTAAAGGGCCATGTATGAGTTTGAAATTTGAATCTTTGGTTCAAATTGGTTCAAACCCTTCTGGTCTTAGTTGCATTAGCCCAACACACTCATATTGCCATGTTTCATGCATGCATCATATTGTCGCACATTGTTTGGTGATGGCTGTGTATCGGTGTTCTTTGCGGCAGGTTCTGCCTCCGAGGAGTACCGTGATTACCCTAGCGAAGAACCATATCAGTGCATCGAACCATCAGGCAAGCAACCAACCATTTGATCATATCGATACAATCCCATGTTCTCGCTCTTGCTCTCTTGTACTGCATTAAGACAACGCGTTTCAAACTGCTGTGTGCTGCGGTAGTTGAACCCATTTCCTCTGCATGACCTGTCATTGCCACAGTAACTAGATGAAACCCACTAGCATGTGTAGGAGTTGATTGAGCCATATGTATGTGTTGTTCCTACCTTGCTATGCCTGCTATGCTTAGAGTTGTGTCAGGTCTGGTTCATCTGGGTGATGGGCTAGAGTGAAATGATTATGTCGGTAATGAGAGTGGTGTGGTGAACACGATTTGGTAAAGGTATCGATGAGAGGCCATGTAGGAGTACATGGTGGGTTGTTTCATTGAAGCCGTCCTTAAGCACTGAGATCTGTATGTGTGATTTAAGATTCAGCTACTACCATGCATTGGGCCCGAAACCAATGGACCCTCTCGACTTCTTAATTACCCTAGTCCTCTTCCAGGAGTTGCAAGTAGTTTCTGGTGTTTGTAGCCTACTGGAGGCCGTGGACAGCGCTGACCATAGGGATGGGCTGTGATGCGGTAGGTACGTGGCCGGGTATGTCGGGCACCCGTTAGGTGTCTCGGAACCCTGTTCACATCGTTTGGGGCTGTGAGCGAAACCTCGGCCGGATCTCCTCATGGATGGAACCCGAATAGGCGATAAACCTGGACTAGAGACTTAGGTGTTTAGGTAGGTCGTGGCCGATACCCACGTTGGGCTTCCGCTTGAAGGTTGCCGAGTACATGTCGTGTAAACGACGGTAAGTGGTGAGAGCGTGTATGAAGAAGTACACCCCTGCAGGGTTAACCTGATCTATTCGAATAGCCGCGTCCGCGGTAAAGGACTACTTGGCTGCTTATACAGTTCATAGACAAGTAAATGGAAACTACTAAAATCCTCAAGATAAGTGTGAGTGCCGAGGATGGCTCTTCCGTGGGAAGACGGAGGTGGATCCTCGGTAGTGTATTGAAGTGGTGAGTAGTGGACTCGTGTGCGCAAAACCATTTCAAGTTGGAGTCTCGTAGGATAGCCTAGCCAAGAGTCAAAGCTGGCTTGCTGCAATAACCCCACCAACCCTTCTTGATAATGTGCATGTATGTAGGATCTAATGTAAGTCTTGCTGAGTACCTTTGTACTCATGTTGCTATAATTTACATTTTTACAGAAGACGCTGCAACCCCTTCTGATGGGTTCTTCGTAGATGTTGACATCAATGAGTAGGCTAAGGCCCAGGTGGTGATCCTGAGCTTGTGAAGGACCATGTAGTATAGCTAGGCTTTCCAAGCCTCTTTTATTTTACTAGTTGTCTGTACTCAGACAAGTTACTTCCGCTGTTGGTTTGTATGACTGTATGACTTGAATGCTGGGTCGTGTGACCCGTACTTATGTGTATGTTATGTATGGCTCTCTGAGCCTTAAATAAAGTACTTGTGTCGTAGAGTCATGTTGTGATGCCTTGTTGTATTTGCACATATCGAGCATATTGTGTGTATGATTGAAATGCTTGGTATGTGTGGGATCTGACTATCTAGTTGTTTATCTTTAGTAGCCTCTCTTATCGGGAAATGTCTCCTAGTGTTACCACTGAGCCATGGTAGCTTGCTACTGCTCCGGAACACTTAGGCTGGCCGGCATGTGTCCTTCTTCGTTCCTGTGTCTGTCCCTTCGGGGAAATGTCACGCATTGAGTACCGGAGTCCTGTTAGCCCGCTACAGCCCGGTTTACCGGAGTCCTGCTAGCCCAGTGCTACAGCCCGGACCCACTTGCTGATGACCGACACGTTCGTTGCTGGGTCATGGATGTCTGTCCCTGTAAGTCTGTGCCACTTTGGGTTTACGACTAGCCATGTCAGCCCGGGCTCCTTATCATATGGATGCTAGCGACACTATCATATACGTGTGCCAAAAGGCGCAAACGGTCCCGGGCAAAAGTGAGACGACACCCGTGGGAATACCGTGGTGAGGCCGCAAAGTGATATGAGGTGTTACATGCTAGATCTATGTGGCATCAAGTCGGGGTCCTGACAGCGTTGGTATCAGAGCCGGACTGCCTGTAGGTTCTCCAAGCCAAACTGGTCGATGTTGAGTCTAGAAATTCTTTAGTTATATGTAGGGGAATTGTTTGTGGGTTGGAACGTAAGGCTCTTTTTACTCCTTTATCTTATGACATTCTGATCTGAGTCAGTCTATTCTTCCACCAGGGGTTAAGGAATTAGGATCTTTTCTCTCTATCAGGTTCACGTGTTACTAATCAGTAGTACCTTATAGGTTTGATGGATACAAGCCTAGTTCAGTTCGACTACCACATTATGTTGCTAGGATGGACTCAGAACTTTGATATGATGTTGTTGAGTGTGTATGAAATCCTTTGTCGAATGTCTCAAAATCCTTTTTGAGCATTTACGGTCGTTATGCTGTCGAAATTTTGCTAGAAATTCTAATGCCTTTGCATTATGGTTGTGCTTTCAGATGGCCACTCGCGACCTCAATCAGGTGGTTCGCCTGACTCGATGCCTAGATGTACCCGACCATACTGCCATGTTGGTCAGGGTAATGACTGAGGCTGGATACCGTTGGTATCCTGAGTACACGGTCGAAGAGCAATTTCGAGACTTTAATCAAAGCCAGTATCTTTGCACTGTCAGGATATTTCCATCTTATCCTGGATCCACCGAGCCCCTTCACTGCTCCTATGGACTCGAGGTTACTATCGAGATGGCTGTGCAGGATGCCGCCTACTCTATGATGACCATCATGCGAGTCAGGATTGGCCTATTTCGGGACTCTGATTTCCGGTATATGCCAGCATCACTTCCGAGAGCACAAGGGTATCTCCAGGCTATCTATGCTGACCCCACTCAGGAGGATTCACGGACTCGCACCACTGCTGAGTTGCTCGAGGATAAGGACCGTGAAAATCGGGCCTTGAGGCTAGAGCTTTTTAATACCCGTGCTGACCATTGGGCCACTTTGACTCGGTTTGCACCGGCTGTGCAAGCTGGATATTCGGATATGCGCGATCTCTATCCTGTGAGATCTGCTCTGCCAGACGTGATGGGTTGGCGTGATGTAGGAGGCATCACCCCACCTCGTGGTCCCCGCAGGCCACCGTTTGTTGGTCCAAGACCTCATCCTAGCCCCTATGGTCCACAAGCTCGGCGAGATCGTCTGTTCCCGGATGATCATGTTGAGCTTCCAGGCTATGGAGGTGACTTCTACGAGGACTACTACGGGTCGGTCTGAGTTAGTGGTAGTATCACTAGTTCGTACTAGCTGTGTCGTCTATCGTCCTGCGTGACTCGTGGGATATGACCTAGTTTGTACCGCCTTCCGGAGGTGTAGAAAAATAATGTATAGGAGCTTGGGATGCCTCCGATGAGATGTAATCCTTTTTTCACCGTAATAGTACCTTGTTGGGTCTTGTACTAAACCTTGTATGGTGTGTATGACGATGGAATAAAAGAAGCAGTTTCTGTATCTACCATGTCATACGGATGATCATCTTGCATTCCGAGTTATTCCTTACATTCTGTATTCTATGTCAGAATCTTATCATTCTGACTAAATCATTGTCTTGTTTACCTAGGATGGTCAACACGCGCAATAACCCTGCTTCCCAAGAGCAGGCCGAAGGCAGTGAAGTCGGGAATGCAAACCTGCCTCACCCTCCTTCCCTAGCCGAAGTTATGCTGGAAGCCGAGAGAAACAAGCGGGAGACCAACCGTTTGTTGGAGCGTATTGAACGGAACACAACACACCATCAGAGAAATAACTTGGTGTCACTCAGTGATTTCATCAAGTTACATCCACCCACGTTCCACCACTCCGTCGAGCCTCTCGACGCTGATGACTGGCTTCGCAGTATTTCTCACAAACTGCGTTCTGCGCTAGTAGCTGAGGCTGACAAGGTCACCTTTGCTGCATATCATCTTGAAGGCCCCGCCAGTCTATGGTGGGAGAATTATGGAGCTATGCGCCCAGCGGACCATGTCACTACTTGGGCTAAATTCAGCGAGGCTTTCCGTGAACATCACATTCCGGAGGGTCTCATGGACCGTAAACGTGAGGAATTTTGCAGTTTCACTCAAGGCCGACTCTCTGTGGATGCTTACAGCAGGGAGTTCGGTAACCTCGGACGATATGCAACTGAGGAAGTTTCTACTGATGCCAAGAAGCAAGCAAGGTTCCGTAAGGGACTTAGTCCTGAGCTTCGCCGCGACCTCCGTCTGCATGAGTGCACATCTTTTCAGAAGCTTGTTAACAAGGCCATCAGTGCTGAGACTGGTCAGACTGATTTCGACGCAACACGCAAGCATGGCCGTGACATGGGTTCCTCATCCGTGTGCCGGTCCTCAGAAGCGCCGCGTGTGGGTGCCTAACACTGCCCTGCCACCCAGGTTCACACCGAGGCCATCCTTCCAGGCGCCTCGCCCCGTTCAACAGTTTGCACCAGCCAAGCCCTATGGTGGTCCAACCAACAATGCTCCTCCATGCACCAGTTCCGTGACTTGCTTTAAGTGTGGGGAATCTGGCCACTATATGCGCGAGTGTCCCCAGACCAACCCCAACCAATCTGCTAAAGCTGTTGGCCGTGGCAAGCCGACAGGGAAAGTGTTCTACGCCAAGCCGGCCACCGCTGCACGTGGCCATGTCAATTGTATCTCTGCCGAAGAAGCTCAAGAGGATCCCAACGTCGTTCTCGGTACGCTCCTTGTTAATTGCCACCCGGCATATGTTCTTTTCGATACAGGAGCATCTCATTCATTTATATCCGAGAACTATGCTCGCTTGCATAACATCGCATTCTGTGACATGCCTTCTACCATGGAAATTTCCACTCCCGGTTCTAGATGGCAAACCTCCAGGGTAAGTCATGGAAATGAAATCCAAGTCGACAGACTTGTTTTCCTTGCATCTTTGATAGCTCTCAAATCTTCAGATATTAATATCATCTTGGGTATGGACTGGATGTCAGCCCATCATGCCAAAATTGATTGCTTCTCTAGGACTGTTCAACTCACCCATCCTTCGGGGAAGATAGTCAATGTCTTGACCCGAATAGCCAAGCGACAGTTATATTCTCTTAACGCCAGCCCTTTGCCAGACCTTGAGGACGTTCCGGTAGTCCGTGACTTTCCGGATGTCTTCCTAGAGGAATTGCCAGGTGTTCCACCTGACAGGGATGTTGAGTTCGTAATAGACCTCATTCCAGAAACCGTCCCGATTGCTAGAAGACCCTATAAGATGGCACCACTAGAACTATCCGAGCTTAAGAAACAACTCGATGAGTCCTTGAAAAAGGGTTTCATCCGACCTAGTTCATCTCCGTGGGCTTGCCCCGTCCTCTTCGTCAAGAAGAAGGATGGTACGGACCGGATGGTTGTAGATTATCAACCTGTCAATTTGGTCACAATCAAGAACAAATATCCGCTCCCCAGGATCAACGACCTGTATGATCAGCTCGCTGGATCCTCAATCTTCTCCAAAATGGATTTGAGGTTGGGCACCATCAAATCAAAATCAGGAACGGGGACATTCCTAAAACGGCCTTTGTTACTCGTTATGGCCAATACGAGTACACCGTCATGTCCTTCGGTTTAACCAACGCTCCAGCCACCTTTTCTCGGTTAATGAACTCAATCTTCATGGAGTATTTGGATAAATTCGTCATGGTTTACCTCGATGATATACTCATCTACTCCAAGAACGAGGAAGAACATGCCGAACATCTAAGACTAGTGTTGAAGAAACTTCGAGAGCATCGTCTTTATGCCAAATTTTCTAAATGTGAATTTTGGTTGTCAGAAGTGACCTATCTGGGTCATGTAATATCTGGTAAAGGTATTGCTGTTAACCCTGAGCAAGTTCAAGCCGTCCTTAATTGGACTCCACCTGAATCGGTCAAGCAAGTTCGGAGTTTCCTTGGCCTAGCGAGCTATTGTCGTCGCTTTGTTGAGAACTTCTCCAAAGTTGCTAAACCTCTAACCGAACTCCTCAAGAAAGATAAAAAGTTCGAATGGACTCCACAATGTGAGCTCAGCTTTCAGGAACTGAAAAGACGCCTGACTTCTGCTCCCGTACTGGTACCGCCAGATTTCTCTAAGGACTTTGTTATCTACTGCGACGCCTCGCGACAAGGACTAGGCTGTATTCTCATGCAAGATCGACACGTAATTGCTTACGCTTCACGGCAATTGCACCCACATGAGGAGAATTATCCTACTCATGATCTAGAGCATGCAGCTGTAGTCTATGCACTTAAAACCTGGCGACATTACCTCCTCGGTAATCGTTGCGAAATATTCACTGATCACCAAAGTCTGAAGTACATCTTCACCCAACCGGATTTGAATCTCAGGCAAAGACGTTGGGTCGAGTTGATCACAGATTTCGACTTAGGAATAACTTACACCCCAGGGAAAGCCAACGTCATGGCTGATGCGCTAAGTCGTAAATCTTATTGTAACAACCTGATGTTACAACAAAGTCAACCACTTCTCCATGAGGAATTTCGGAAACTTAATCTCCACATTGTTCCTCAAGGATTCCTTTCCACCATGGTGGCGAAACCTACCCTTATGGATCAGATCATCAAAGCACAGAAGGTAGATCCGGGAATTTCCCGCATCAAGAGAAACATCAAGAAAGGAGTTGCGAATTGTTTCTCCATTGATGATCAAGGGGTCGTATACTTCGGGAATCGGTTAGTGGTTCCCAAGGTGCGAAACCTGAGGCGATTGATCCTTAAGGAAGCTCATGAATCTCCTCTCACTATTCATCCCGGTAGCACTAAGATGTATCAGGACCTACGCTAGAGGTTCTGGTGGACTAGGATGAAGAGAGAAATTGCTCAGTATATTGCTAATTGCGATGTCTGCCGTCATGTAAAAGCAGAGCATCAACGGCCTGCTGGCACCCTTCAACCCCTAGCTATTCCTGAATGGAAATGGGATAAAATTGGTATGTATTTCATTACCGGTTTTCCCAGGACCAAGAGAGGGAATAATGCTATCTTCGTTGTTGTCGATCGTCTTTCCAAAGTGGCCCATTTCTTACCTGTTCGTGAGAGTATAACTGCTAGTCAGTTAGCAGACTTGTACATCTCCCGAATAGTGTCTCTCCATGGTGTTCCTTTGGAAATTAACTCGGATCGAGGAAGTCTTTTCACCTCTCGATTTTGGGAAAGTTTCCAAAATGCTATGGGAACCCGCCTTTCCTTTAGCACCGCTTTTCACCCTCAATCAAGTGGTCAAGTAGAACGCGTCAACCAGATTCTAGAAGACATGCTTCGAGCTTCTGTTATCTCATTCAGAATGGAGTGGGAGAAATGCCTTCCATTTGCCGAATTTGCTTACAACAACAGCTATCAATCTAGCTTGAGTAAAGCCCCTTTTGAAGTTCTCTATGGACGACGGTGTCGAACACCCCTTAATTGGTCAGAAACCGGGGAAAGACAATTCTTTGGCCCGGATATGATCCAGGAAGCAGAAGAGCAAGTTCGCATCGTTCATGAAAAGTTGAAAACAGCCCAATCTCGTCAAAAGAGTCAATATGACCGAAAACATAAGGCTATGACTTTCGAGGTTGACGAGAAGGCTTACCTTCGGGTTACTCCTCTGAAGGGAACCCATCGTTTCGGTATCAAAGGCAAATTGGCTCCCCGTTACATTGGACCTTTTCGTATTCTCGCTAAACGAGGAGAAGTTGCCTACCAGTTGGAACTACCTCCGCATCTCTCCAGAGTCCACGATGTCTTCCACGTTTCTCAACTCAGGCGTTGCTTCTCGGACCCTATCCGTGGAGTGGACCACGAAACGCTTGATCTCCAAGATAATCTCACGTATCGAGAGTACCCCATTCGTATCCTCGATCAGGCCGAGCGTACCACTCGACGTCATAATATCAAGTTTCTCAAAGTTCAATGGTCGCACCATTCTGAGGATGAAGCAACTTGGGAAAGGGAGGATCGTCTTCGACTCGAGTATCCCGCCTTCTTTCCGGAGGAACCCAAATCTCGGGACGAGATTCTTTTGAGTGGGGGTGAGTTGTCACACCCTAGCTAGTTCATGCATTAGAGTGTTGCATCATGTCTATTCTTTCATCAGAAACCTGAAATGGGGATGACAGAACCCCCAGCCCCCTCTGAAACCAACTAGGGTTTACTAAAAACTTTTTCAATGAACCTGAAATGCCCTTCTAAAATGCCCATCATTTTTGCCTTGGTTCAGAACCTCTGCCAGAAGTGATGCACATTTTCCTAGGCCATCTTAGGGTCTTTGAATTAAATCATAGATATTTGAATTTGGGCATTTAAAATTATATAAAATATTTCAAATGCTCAAATATCTCCAAACTAAAATGTTTCATGTTGGAAATAATCCAACTATGGACCAGGAGTAGTTTGGTGATTTTAGGAGTTGCCTAAGTATTTTTAATAATTCAACAAAGTTGCAGAGGAATTAAAAAAACAGAAACAGGGAATAACAGAAAACTTACCTGGCGCCCAGCACCCGGCCCACCTGTCGGCCCAGCCCAGCGCCGTGCCAGCGAGCTGCTTGCCGGCCAGGCAGGCAGGCAGGTGCCCGACGGCGGCCGCAGCGTGCGCCACGCAGCTGGCCGTCGCCCTGCTTCACCTCCTCGCCTCGTTGCTGGCTGGATGAACTCCACGTCGAGCCGTGAACCCCCAGGACACCTCCATTCTCCCCCAACTCCTCTCTCTCGCGTTCCCCCGCCATGGCCGACGCCATCGCCGCCACCCCCTCGCCGTAGCCACGCCCTCCGTCAACCCAACGCCGCGCCACCGTGTCCAGGAGTTCCGCCGCCCTCCTCTCCTTCGAGCAAGCCGAGCCCCGAGTGCTCGCAAGGCCCGAGTCCACCGCATTGACCTCGACCGAACCCCCGTCGCCGGAGATCCCCTTCAACGCCGTCGTCGCTCCGGCCCGTCCCCGGCCGCACCAAGTGTTTCGTCGAACTCCCTGTGAGCTTAACCATCTTCCCCTCCCTTCTTTTCTTGCCCCCGAGCTATGTAGTGATCTCCCGGAGCTCAACCGCACCCACCGCCGCGGAGCTCATCGCCGACGTGCTCCCGGTCACCCTCCGGCTACCACTTGGTGTCCATCGTGCTCACCACGTCACGTAGCACCTAACCAACTACTCCCCGCACCTCACCGACCCCTCTAGCCTCAAGTTCGCCTTCGGCCAAACTCCGGTGGCCGCCAAAGTCGCCGCCGGCGCCAACTCCGGCCACCCCGACCCCAACGGACTCCACCAAGAGCTGCGGCTCGTCCTCAGCTCCACTCCGATGGCCTCCGCGACCCATTTGGTGGCCGGAACGGCCAAAACCACTTCCGCCGCCGCGTCGGGCTCGCCGGCGGCTAAACGCCGGTGCAGCCGACCTGGTTTTGACCGCGGGTGGGCCCTGGTTGACTCCGATGAGTCAATGACAGGTGGGGCCCAGCCCTGTTAACTAAATAGGTTTAGTTTTAATTAAACTTTAACTAAACTAATTACTCTGACACCCTGGACCCACAGTCAGGTTTGACCTGGACGTCTCCGTTGACCCTGACGTCATTCTGACGCATGGCTGACGCAATAAATTAATTTCTGGATTTATTCTAATATAGGAAATTCCAGAATATAGTTTAAACTTCAAAAATTCATAACTTTTAATCTGTAACTCCAAATCAAACAAGTTATATATGAAAAATGATCAGAAAAATCCAATCTATCCATCTGTACTGTTTTCATGCTTGATTAAACAAGTTAACTTGCTGTTTAATGCAGAACAAGATAAAACACTTTAAAGGGCCATGTATGAGTTTGAAATTTGAATCTTTGGTTCAAATTGGTTCAAACCCTTCTGGTCTTAGTTGCATTAGCCCAACACACTCATATTGCCATGTTTCATGCATGCATCATATTGTCGCACATTGTTTGGTGATGGCTGTGTATCGGTGTTCTTTGCGGCAGGTTCTGCCTCCGAGGAGTACCGTGATTACCCTAGCGAAGAACCATATCAGTGCATCGAACCATCAGGCAAGCAACCAACCATTTGATCATATCGATACAATCCCATGTTCTCGCTCTTGCTCTCTTGTACTGCATTAAGACAACGCGTTTCAAACTGCTGTGTGCTGCGGTAGTTGAACCCATTTCCTCTGCATGACCTGTCATTGCCACAGTAACTAGATGAAACCCACTAGCATGTGTAGGAGTTGATTGAGCCATATGTATGTGTTGTTCCTACCTTGCTATGCCTGCTATGCTTAGAGTTGTGTCAGGTCTGGTTCATCTGGGTGATGGGCTAGAGTGAAATGATTATGTCGGTAATGAGAGTGGTGTGGTGAACATGATTTGGTAAAGGTATCGATGAGAGGCCATGTAGGAGTACATGGTGGGTTGTTTCATTGAAGCCGTCCTTAAGCACTGAGATCTGTATGTGTGATTTAAGATTCAGCTACTACCATGCATTGGGCCCGAAACCAATGGACCCTCTCGACTTCTTAATTACCCTAGTCCTCTTCCAGGAGTTGCAAGTAGTTTCTGGTGTTTGTAGCCTACTGGAGGCCGTGGACAGCGCTGACCATAGGGATGGGCTGTGATGCGGTAGGTACGTGGCCGGGTATGTCGGGCACCCGTTAGGTGTCTCGGAACCCTGTTCACATCGTTTGGGGCTGTGAGCGAAACCTCGGCCGGATCTCCTCATGGATGGAACCCGAATAGGCGATAAACCTGGACTAGAGACTTAGGTGTTTAGGTAGGTCGTGGCCGACACCCACGTTGGGCTTCCGCTTGAAGGTTGCCGAGTACATGTCGTGTAAACGACGGTAAGTGGTGAGAGCGTGTATGAAGAAGTACACCCCTGCAGGGTTAACCTGATCTATTCGAATAGCCGCGTCCGCGGTAAAGGACTACTTGGTTGCTTATACAGTTCATAGACAAGTAAATGGAAACTACTAAAAGCCTCAAGATAAGTGTGAGTGCCGAGGATGGCTCTTCCGTGGGAAGACGGAGGTGGATCCTCGGTAGTGTATTGAAGTGGTGAGTAGTGGACTCGTGTGCGCAAAACCATTTCAAGTTGGAGTCTCGTAGGATAGCCTAGCCAAGAGTCAAAGCTGGCTTGCTGCAATAACCCCACCAACCCTTCTTGATAATGTGCATGTATGTAGGATCTAATGTAAGTCTTGCTGAGTACCTTTGTACTCATGTTGCTATAATTTACATTTTTACAGAAGACGCTGCAACCCCTTCTGATGGGTTCTTCGTAGACGTTGACATCAATGAGTAGGCTAAGGCCCAGGTGGTGATCCTGAGCTTGTGAAGGACCACGTAGTATAGCTAGGCTTTCCAAGCCTCTTTTATTTTACTAGTTGTCTGTACTCAGACAAGTTACTTCGGCTGTTGGTTTGTATGACTGTATGACTTGAATGCTGGGTTGTGTGACCCGTACTTATGTGTATGTTATGTATGGCTCTTTGAGCCTTAAATAAAGTACTTGTGTCGTAGAGTCATGTTGTGATGCCTTGTTGTATTTGCACATATCGAGCATATTGTGTGTATGATTGAAATGCTTGGTATGTGTGGGATCTGACTATCTAGTTGTTTATCTTTAGTAGCCTCTCTTACCGGGAAATGTCTCCTAGTGTTACCACTGAGCCATGGTAGCTTGCTACTGCTCCGGAACACTTAGGCTGGCCGGCGTGTGTCCTTCTTCGTTCCTGTGTCTGTCCCTTCGGGGAAATGTCACGCATTGAGTACCGGAGTCCTATTAGCCCGCTACAGCCCGGTTTACCGGAGTCCTGCTAGCCCAGTGCTACAGCCCGGACCCACTTGCTGATGACCGACACGTTCGTTGCTGGGTCATGGATGTCTGTCCCTGTAAGTCTGTGCCACTTTGGGTTTACGACTAGCCATGTCAGCCCGGGCTCCTTATCATATGGATGCTAGCGACACTATCATATACGTGTGCGAAAAGGCGCAAACGGTCCCGGGCAAAAGTGAGACGACACCCGTGGGAATACCGTGCGTGAGGCCGCAATGTGATATGAGGTGTTACATGCTAGATCTATGTGGCATCGAGTCGGGGTCCTGACAATCCTTTTATCCAAATTTTGAATATGTTCTTCGGTGATCATCTTTTTTTTCAATAATATCTAATCTTTGCATAACATGCTCAAGAGTTAAGATTGTTTCATTAATAGTGATAGGTGGTGCACCCACTAGATCTCCCATGGCATTAAAAGCATCCAAAGTTGGACACATCAAGAAATTTCCACAGGTAATCATATCAAGGACGAATCTATACCAAGTGGTAATGCCCACTTAAAAACTGCGAAGAACAACAATAGTAGATTGCTTACGAATAGATTTATTATGTGCATTGCAAATCCTATACCAAGCATCTTTTAGATTCTCCCCTACCCTTTGTTTAAAGTTCAGAAGCTCATTCACGGGACTACACGCAATAGAGGAGGAACTAGCCATAACAACAAAGTAGGCAAGCAAATAATAGATCTGACGAGAAAAAGGCGAACGAAAAAGAAAGGAAATAAAAATGCAATTTTTTGTGAAGTGGGGGAGATGAAAACGAGAGGCAAATGGCAAATAATATAAATTGCAAGGAGATGAGATTTGTGATTAGGAACCTGATAGATGTTGATGATGTCTCCCGGCAATGGCACCAGAAATTCCTTTTGATGCGGCTAAAAAGTGCGTCGGTATTTCCCCAAAGAGGAAGGGATGATGCAGTACAACTATGGTAGGTATTTCCATCAGTTATGAAACCAAGGTTATAAATCCAGTAGGAGAACCAAGCAACACTATGTAAATGGTACCTACAAAAAGAACAAATACTTGCAACCCGACGCGTAAGAGGGGTTGTCAATCCCTCTATGGTAAAACGATAGATTGATTTGTATAAGATTGGATAAATGGATCTAGCAAAAACACAAAATAAAATAAAGAAAGAAAAAGTGTAGCAAGGTATTTTTGGGGATTTGGAACAATAGATCTGAAAGCAATATGATAAAAGATAGACCCGAGGGCCGTAGATTTCACTAGTGGCTTCTCTCGAGAAAATAGCATACGGTAGGTAAAAAAATTACTATTGCGCAATTGATAGAAGAGCAAATAATTATGACCATATCCAAGGCAATGATCATGTATATAGGAATCACATCCAAGATTAGTAGACCGGCTCCTGTCTGCATCTACTACTATTACTCCACACATCGACCACTATACAACATGCATCTAGTGTATTAAGTTCACGGAGAAACAGAGTAATGCAATAAGAACGATGACATGATGTAGACAAGATCTATTCATGTAGGAATATACCCCATCTTTTATCCTTAATAGAAACGATACATGCGTGCCTATCTACCCCTTCTGTCACTGGGTGAGGACATCGCAAGATCGAACCCATCACAAAGCACCTCTTCCCATTGCAAGAAAAATCAATCTAATTGGCCAAACCAAACCAATGTTTCGGAGAATAAATACGAGGCTATAATGATCATGCATATAAGAGATCAAAGAAGGCTCAAATAATATTCATAGATAGATTTGAGCATAAACTCGCAATTCATCGGATCCCAACAAACACACCGCAAAAAGTCATTACATCATATAGATCTCCAAGAACATCGAGGAGAACATTGTTTTGAGAATGAAAAAGAGAGAAGAAGCCGTCTAGCTACTGCCTATGGACCTGTAGGTCTACGGTGAACCACTCACACAGCATCGGAGGATCACCAATCAGGATGATGAACCCCTCCGTGATTGTGTTCCCCTCCGACAAAGTGCCGGAATAGGGCTCTAGATTGGGTCTCGTGGTTCTGGAACTTGCGGCGGCTGGAATTGTGTTTCGATCTCTCCCCTAGGGTTTTGAGAATATCTGAGTATTTATAGAGCTGAGAGGCAGTGGAGGAGACCTCCACGGACCCCACCATCCATCAGGGTACGCCTGGGGGCTCTGGCATTCCCAGGTGGGTGGTGGGCCCCATGGGCCTCCCTTCGTGCACTTCCTTGGCTCCCGAGTTGTCTTTTGGTCCAAAAAAATCTCCAAAAAGTTTCGTGGCATTTGGACTTCATTTGGCATTGATATTCTGCGAAGTAAAAAATAAGCAAAAAACAACAACTGGCACTTGGCACTATGTCAATAGGTTAGTCCCAAAAAATGATATAAAGTTGCCATAAAATGAAGGTAAACGAAGAATGATAATAAAAGAGCATATAATAATAAAAATTATAGATATATTAAAGACATATCAGCAAGCTGGCCTTCACGTGGTCGATGATGATGCCTCCTTCAGCACATGATCACGAAGAAAATGGCGACGAATCTGAATATGCTTCGTCTTGCAATGTTGCACTAGGTTGTGGGCAATCTTTATAGCACTCTCATTTTCATAGTAGAGAGGGACTTTCTTCATGTTGACGCCATAGTCCTTGAGGGTTTTCTTCATACATAGAAACTGTGAGCACCAGGCACTAGCGGCAATGTATTCAGCCTCACCCGTGGAAAGTGCAACACAGTTCTGCTTCTTTGAGGATCAACAAACAAGAGATCGTACGAGGAAATGGCATGTGCCTGATCTAGACTCGCGATCCACACAATCTCTAGCATAATCAGAATCAGAAAATCCAGGTAGATCAAAAGATGAGCCCTTGGGATACCATAATCCAAGCGTTGGTGTGTGAGCTAAATATCAAAGAATTCATTTAACAGCCTGGTGGTGTGATTCCTTCGGTGTCGCTTGAAATAGGGCAGACATGCAAACCCTAAGCATAATATTTGGCCTAGATGCACATAGGTAAAGAAGCAAACCAATGATGGAGCGATATACCTTCTGATCAAAATCTTTACCATTTTCGTCAGTGCCAAGTTGACCATTAGTAGGCATTGGAAGTTTGAGGCTTTTGCAGTCTTGCATGACGAATTTCTTCAGGCAATCTTTGAGGTTTTTATGTTGAGAAATGAAGATGCCATTGGGTTGTTGATGAATTTGAAGACCAAGGAAGAATTTCAATTTTCTCATCATAGACATCTTATATTCTTCATGCATCATGTATGTAAATTTGTCACTGAAACGCTTGTTAGTGCAACCAAAGATAATATCATCAACATATATTTGGCATATGAATAGTTCACCGTCATAAGATTTAGTGAAAAGAGTAGGATCAAGCGAACCGGGTTTGAAACCCTTTTTCTTCAGTATTTCCTTCAATGTATCATACCAAGCCCGCGGGGCTTGCTTGAGGCTATAGAGAGCCTTGTTCAGTCTGAAGACTTTGTCCGGATGCTTTGGATCCTCAAAACCTGGTTGTTGAGAAACATATACTTCTTCCTCAATCTTACCATTGAGGAATGCATTTTTCACATCCATTTGATATAAGAGAATATTGTGATGGTTAGCATATGCAAGTAATATGCGAATTGCTTCAAGCCTATCATCAGGTGCAAAAGTTTCACCGAAATCAATACCCTCAACCTATGTGTAGCCTTGTGCTACAAGATGAGCCTTATTTCTTACCACTTGGCCATTTTTGTCTTGCTTGTTGCGGTAGATCCACTTAGTGCTGATGATATTGTGCTTATGTGGATCAGGTCGATTCACAAGCTCTCACACATTGTTGACCTCGAATTGTTGCAATTCTTCTTGCATGGCTTGAATCCACTCAGGCTCCAGAAATGCTTCATCAACTTTGGTGGGCTCTGTGATAGAGACAAACGCATAATGCCCACAAAAGCTAGCAAGATGTGAAGCCTTTGAGCATGTGAGGGGACCAGGTGCATTGATGTTGTCGAGAATCTTCTCAATCTGCACTTCATTCACCACTCGTGGATGAGCTGGGCGAAGGCCTTGTTGAGGTTGAGCATTTTTCCCAGAATCATTTTATTCAGGAGCAGCAGTTTCTTCAGGACGAGGAATGACCACTTCTTCTTCAGCTATGTCTTCATTGGGAACTATTTCACCAGTGCCCATCAGCTTGATAGATTCCTCAGGAGTCATTTCATCTAGCACGGGAGGCAAGTGCTCTCTTTGTGAGCCGTTAGTTTCATCGAACCGCATATCTACAGTTTAAACAACCGTGTTGTGATAGGAGTTGAAGACTCTGTACGCGTGTGAGTCATTTCTGTAACCAAGCATGAAACCCTCATGTGCTTTTGATGCAAATTTGGAAGTGTGATGAGTATCTCTAATCCAACATTTAGCACCGAAGATTTTGAAATAACTTACATTGGGCTTTTTCTCAGTGAGGAGCTCATATGAAGTCTTCTTGAGGAATTTGTGAAGATATACCCAATTAATGATGTGACAAGCAGTATCAATTGCTTCAGGCCACCATTGACGAGGTGTCTTGTATTCATCAAGCATAGTGCGAGCCATCTCAATGAGTGTCCTATCCCGTTCTTGCGCTCATCGATACCAAGTTCATCAAGATAGTCATCAAGGCTTGTGTTCTTGAACTTGGTGTCATTGTCGCTTCTGATATGCTTGATCTTGATGCCATAATTCATCATGACACAGTTAGCGAATTGTCTGAAGATGTCCTGCACTTTAGTCATGAAGGTAATGATATGCACCCAGGTGCAACGAGAATGGTCATCAACAATGACGAATCCATGGAGTGATGCTGCATTGGTTAGTGTAGCATAATGAGTGGGACCAAAGAGATCCATGTGAAGTAATTCAATGGGACGAGTAGTGGTCACGATTGTCTTAGCAAAGTGCTTGGATCGGGTCATCTTTCCAGCCTCACAAGCACCGCAAAGGTGATCTTTGACAAATTTGATGCCCGCGATGCCAATGACATGCTTCTTCTTGACGAGTGTGCTCAAATTCCTCATGCCAGCATTTCCAAGTCGTCGATGCCATAGCCAACACTCTGAAGCTTTTGCTAGTAAGCATGTGGCTGGTTGAGGACCTAGAGAGAAATCTACAATATAGAAATCACCTCTCACTAGTATGCGTCGGTCCTAAACAAACGGTTTTTAACCCCTTTCCACGACGGCATTCATAACCATCGCCAAGTGAGTGTGGGCGATTGGGGGGTCCTTCCGACACGACGACCATTGGGGATATGCCCTCCTGGCACACACACTCGGCAAAATGAGGTCGTGTGCGACCGGCGAGCACTCAAATACAGAAATACGTACAATAGTGCTAAAAAATACAATTATACAGGCGAAATCATTTCCGGTCGTAAGTACATCCCACACAATTAGTCACCACTAAACGTTTCCGTTTGTATATACATCCCACACAGTGACTATAAGGGAAACATTTGCGCAAGGTGGCGTAACACAAACAGTTTTGAAGAGAATGTCGTGTGTGACTGTTCATTGACCCAACACGGTTTATTCCTAGAAACTGTGTGCGTTGAGTGAGGTCATCGCCCACGGTGTTTTCTCATTAACCGTTTGCAATAGGAAAACCCAATTAGCAAGCTAATTGGCCAATTAGTGGGCTAATTGCCCTATTATTAATAATCCATTTACTAATCTAATTGACATTTATATTAAGCACATAATATATTCCATTTACATATTAAGGAAGCAGGATTTCATAATTGAAATACATCGGAGTACAACATGATATAGCTTCAGCACTCATCTACCCCATTACACAACTGCACCAGCAGCAAGTTTCACATGCAACATCTAGAACCTTTCGAAATTAACATCATAGACAGTACATAGAGAGATGCATCTCATCTAGAAAACCACTGAAGGGGAAGGCGAATATTGGGCCTTCATTCATGTTGAAGGTCTTTGCAACTTTAGGCCAGTGCTTGTGGATGATTGACCGTCCATCCTTTGACCTCTTCAGGAACACTTCAATATTGAATCGTGGGTGTTGCATGAAAACTTTCCTCGCCTCCTGACCACAGAGGTGGTTTGAGAGGTAATCATCAGTGAACCTTGAAAACAAGGATGTGCATAAATATCTTCTCTATATTGGAAATGGGGCAAAGGAATAAAAAAGGCGAGGTATAATAGTTAGTACCATCTTGTAAACCTTAGTGCTTCCCATTGTTTCCCTGCAACACATATAAGGTAGTTAGTCATCAGGTTAAGTAAGGGTTCGCATGCTATCAGTAAAATATGTTGATGAAAAATAAGCACATCACAGATTCATCAGATTAATTCAAGCCACATGGAAAACCCATTTATCCAAACCAAGCATGATTAAGAATTAGGAAATATATCACTTGTATATGTTTCTCATGTATTAATTGCAGCCAAATTCGATTTATTCCTCACATGGTATACTATAACAGAATGCAGTCACAACAATTGAACATCGCATTGCAGAATTGAACCAAGCAGTTAACTAAACACCACAACAAATGAACCAAACGTTAACTGAGCACCACATTGCACAATATAACATACTCCTAATAGAAGATCATACAATTAACCAAACCAAGCATGCTTAACAACTTGGAAATATAGCAATTGTATTTGTTTCTCATGTATTTAGTACAGCCAAATTCGATTTATTCCTCACATGGTATACAATAACAGAATGCAGCCACAACAATTGAACATCGCATTGCAGAATTGAACCAAGCAGTTAACTAAACACCACAGCAAATGAGCCAAACATTAACTGAGCACCACATTGCACAATATAACATACTCCTAATAGAAGATTAGACAGTTAACCAAACCAAGCATACTTAACAACTTGGAAATATTGCACCCTGAAGAATTGAACATCACATTTGCAGAATTGAACCAAGCAGTTAATTGAACACCACATTGCACGACATATAGAACATATACACTATAGCAGAAGATTGCATGGTAAAAGTAGATAGCACAATTCACTAGAATTCATTAAGGAAAGGCAATAGCTAGCAAACTGAACATGGGTCCTTATAGTGAGCTAATAAGACAAGGCACTCCTCATTATCGGACATATCGATGACGATTGGCTCCTTGGACATGGAAGAGGGCGAGGACTCCACATCGTGGGTGCCCTCATTGTAGTGGTGAGTTGCCTGAGCCGCTCCGGGCACCAACCCATTGGCTCTCGAGATGAGGTAAGCACGTGCACACTAAGAAAACACCTCGTTGTCTTTGTCGAAGGCACCGACGGTGGCCTCGAGAAAACTCCACAAAATATCATTTGAAGCAGCCAACCGAGTCGCGACGTCGGTGCACGAGGCGTCAATGGTGGTCTCGACGGCGAGGTGCTCCTGCAAGATCTAGGGGTTGGCACGAATGGCAGCCATCGCGACCTCATCCGCGTGTGCGGCTGCGATTTGCTTCTCTGGTGCCAAATGCTCCTTGAGGTCCTGGCTATACGGCGTGCACCATGGCTTAGGCCGGTGCTTATTTGGTGGAGGGGTTGGTGATTTGGGTGGAAGGTGTCGCGCTCGTGTCGGCGGTTGGGGCATGTGGGATGTGGAAGGAGGAGGAGGATGGGGGTCGGGTGTGGATTATCTGCCTGGATAGGCGAGGCCAAGCAGCATGAAGGAGGGTCGCCGGCGAGGAGGCGGTGGCGATGCAAGCAAGGAGTGAAGGTTTCAACTTGGAAAGGAAAGCAGAAACAGGGGAAATGTGGCTTTTGGTAAGGGGGAGGGGGCAGGGAGGTAGATATGTTCACGAAAGCCGAAAATTTGGAACGCTTCAGCCAAGAAACTGGTGCGCAAAGTGTCATCAGACACGGTCCCTTATTCAGAGCGGGCTGTGGACTATAGCCGTCGCACCTTCTCGTGTAAGCCGTATGCGTACTATACTCCGACTGTGCTCCAAGATATTTTGTGCTGCATCTCACACGGTTGGTTATAATAAACTGTGTGTGATCTACTTGATTTTTTGTCTTGATTTGAATTACATAATGAGGTCACGACGACCATGGACGGTGTTTCAATTGCTAGACCTTTATCTGCAGTGATCATGCAACTATATGTGTGTCGTCAAAAAATTTGCAATTATTCAGGGTTCGTTTGGACATTTTTATACACTAACTGGGTTTTCTAGGCATTTTATGCGCATAATTCAAATTTGAAGTACATGCACATGCTCCAGTGCATATAAACTGGTTGAAAAATCAAATATGTGTCCTTGGTCATGCTTAGGTCCCATGCAAGAAATGGGAATGGATTTCAAACACCAGGGCACCGTTGATTGCCGGCAAAACATTGAGATGCCTGGTTTTTAAATTCTAGTAAATCCAAAACTCTTCTGAAATTCATGAAACTTGGCATGCTATCATGGAGCGGCATCAATATGCCGTGGTAAATTTTTTTCCCATTTGGGGCAGGTTTAGGTATATGCTTCTCACAAACCAGATCTTTTCACAACAAGCATGATGGTTTCGTTAGGGAACGCCCCACCATTGGGGACGAAACAATATCTATTGCCTCTTATTGCTTTCAAAATTTTTCTCATGTCAACATAGAACAACAGGAGTGTTGTGTTATTTTTTGTGATTTTTCGGGGTTCGTTTGGACATTTTTATGCATTAACTGAGTTTTCAATGCATTTATGTGCATAATTCAATTTGAACTACATGCACATGTTCCAGTGCATATAAATTGGTTGAAAAATCAAATACGTGTCCCTGGGTGCATGCTTAGGTCCCATGCAAGAAATGGGAATGAATTTCAAACACCATGGCACCGTTGATTGCGGGAAAAACATTGAGATGCCTGGTTTTTAAATTCTAGTAAATCCAAAACTCGTCTGAAATTCATGAAACTTGGCATGCTATCATGGAGCGGCATCAACATGCCGTGGTAAATTTTTTGTCACCATTTGGGGCAGGTTTGGGTATATGCTTCTCACAAACCAGAGCTTCTCACAACAAGCATGATGGTTTCGGTACGGAACGACCCACCTTTGGGGACGAAACGATATCCATGCCTCTTATTGCTTTCAAGAATTTTCTCGTGCCAACATAGAACAACAGGAGTGTTGTGTTATTTTTTGTGATTTTTCTGGTTCGTTTGGACATTTTTATGCATTAACTGAGTTTTCAATGCATTTATGTGCATAATTCAAATTTGAACTACATGCACATGCTCCAGTGCATATAAATTGGTTGAAAAATCAAATATGTGTCCTTGGATGCATGCTTAGGTCCCATACAAGAAATGGGAATGAATTTCAAACACCAGGGAACCGTTGATTGCGAGCAAAACATTGAGATGCCTGGTTTTTAAAATCTAGTAAATCCAAAACTCGTCTAAAATTCATGAAACTTGGCATGCTATCATGAAGCGGCATCAACATGTCGTGGTAAATTTTTTGTCCCATTTGGGGCAGGTTTGGGTATATTCTTCTCACAAACCAGAGCTTCTCACAGCAAGCATGATGGTTTCAATTGGGAACATCCCACCTTTGGGGATGAAACAATATCCGTTGCCTCTTATTGCTTTCAAAAAATTTCTCGTGTCAACATAGAACAACGGGAGTGTTGTGTTATTTTTTGTGATTTTTCGGGGTTCGTTTGGACATTTTTATGCATTAAGTGAGTTTTCAATGCACTTATGTGCATAATTCAAATTTGAACTACATGCACATGCTCCAGTGCATATGAATTGGTTGAAACATCAAATCTGTGTCCTTGGGTGCATGCAAGAAATGAGAATGAATTTCAAACACCAGGGCACCATTGATTGCCGGCAAAACGTTGAGATACTTTGTTTTTAAATTCTAGTAAATCTAAAACTCATCTAAAATTCATGAAACTTGGCATGCTATCATGGAAGGGCACCCGACATGCTGTGGTATTTTTTGTGTCCATTTTGAGAGAAGACGCACTCAAATAATGACAGCCAACAAAGGCATTTTGAAAAAAATAGCTGCCACTTTAATATCTCAAACGTTTGTATAATTCAAATCGTGTTCGTTCGGTTAACCATTCATGTGACGCCACGTGTATTGGTTTTAATGGCTATAAGAGGTGCCGTGTGGATAGCTGCTTGACAGAACGGGAGGCGTGCGAGCGCAGTCCGGCGCGCAGGCTCACCGGGAAGCGTACAAGCTACTCAACGTAGGATCTGTGCATTTCTTCAACCCAAACGGTTCAGATTATGGTATGCAAATAAAAGCCAGACTTCGGCACTAAGCCAAGAGACACTGTGATTTGTCAAATATGCAGCTAAAAATCAATAGCACTATCTATTTTTGGCAACTAAAATTTAGTAATTAAGCATAGATTTCATTCATAGTAGAGATTAAGCAGTCGTTCTCACCAGGAAGCGAGACAGCCTTGGACCGCCGCCCGCCTTGCTCCCACTGGTCTATATTAATGGCGCCGTCGAGAGGCCGCACCCCCCATCCTCGCCACACACACAATTCCTCTCTCTCCGCCCACATTCCCGACGCCGCTCTGAGTCCTCAAAGCCGTCAGCGTACGAGGATGCCGCTGAAGCGCCCCATCGGAGGGAGTGGCAATGCCGGGGCTACTGAAGCACCGGAGCACGGCATGAATATGGAGATAGAGGTTTCCATGTCCGCCGACGAGGTGGAGAACGAGGCTGCCAACAAGCGGAGGCGGGTCAAGAAAGATCTGCAAGCGACTCCACCAGGCCTAAACTTCATCGACAACCTCCCCGATGATATGTTGATAGTCATCATATCCTTCCTACCAATAAAATATTGGGTGAGGGCAGCCACCCTTTCACGGTGGTGGCGCACCCTATGGATCCGCACCCCTGTCGACCTCCTCGACACCCACAAGCTCTGCCATGGCTATCGCCAAAGCTTGGATGCGTTCTCCCAGATCCTTGGCAGTCATGATGGCCCAATCAAAGGCCTTATCACGGGCAAGTTCCGTTCCAATGGCAAGGACCGAGCCAAGCTTGACGAGTGGTTTCGATCCCGCGCCATAGATCAGCTCGAGAAGCTAAGTTACAATGATGGGCATATGCGCTTGCTGCCAACGTCCGTGCTCTGCTTCACGCCCACGCTACGCCTTGCCAAGTTCATGAATTGCCATCCCCCCTTAATGACGCGCCTGCTCTTTTTCTACCATGACTGAAGCACCTCGAGCTCGTCGCCATCCGCATCCCAAAGGATGACATGGAGCACCTGCTCCACAGCTGTACTGCACTCGAATTCCTTTGTCTTCAGGCGATGAATTGGTCGAGTGCCTTGCACATCACCTCCAGGACTCTTCGGACTATTTATGTGTGTTGCTGGTGCTGCAACGAGAGATCACAAAAGATGGACCACAATATGGTCATCCAGGACACACCTTCACTTGAGAGATTACTTGTAGTTGATCAACTAGGTCCAATAAGAATCAATGTCATTTCTGCGCCGAAATTGAAAGTGGTGGGCTACTCGTTTGTCAAATACTACAACTTTCAGGTACAACAGTCGCCTTATATACCTCTCCTTCTTGATATCAACGTTATTTCTAGTTTTGAAGATGTATGTTCATCTGTCATCCAGTGAAGCTTCACCCAGACTCTGGGCATAGTGAAGGTCTTGGCACTAGAATCTGTCGGCCCCAACCTAGACCAAGTTGTCAGTTTCCTGAGATGCTTTTCGTGCCTGAAGAAGCTGTATATCGAGGTGATGTTCCTTTCCTGTTAAATGTTAACCATAAGGGAGTTCAATTTTTTGCACCTTTTCCCAAGTTTACAATGACAATGTACTACAATTTCTGAAGGAATTTTGGAGGATTTTAGGACATACACCCCAACCCATATTGGTTGCTTCATTCATATGGTTATAATCGTCCATAAGCATTTCTCCTTTGGATTCATCTGTACTAGTTTTCTTAGGGAATTTTTCATCCAATCCAACCTCTTGTGAAGAAGGCTACATGTTTCTAGATTGTAATCAAATGCCCATGTTAATCATGCCAGATTGAAGATGGCACGTTGGTGCATTTTACAAATCCTACAAACCAAATGGGCCTGTAGCAGTGTTCAAAACTGCATGTAGGCACTAACACGTTCTGTTCTTTTGCAGTGCATATTAGGCCCAGAGGTGGATGATGTTTATAATGACAATAACATCGAATGCCTAGATCTGCATCTCTCAAATATTACTTTGAACTCCTACTGAGGGACCCCACCAGAGATTACACTCGCCAGGTTCTTTCTTGCCAGAGCAAAGGTGCTGAGGGTACAGAGGTTGAACATGCATTTAATTAGGAAAGGTCAATGGTATGATTATCAGAGCCGGCTCGTACTGTGGAATGGAAGTGCCTCCAAAAATGCCAAACTTCATATTGGAAGAGCATATGGCAAAGAAATTGGAAGTTATTGTGTCAAACCCATACACGACTTATCAGCGGCTGATCCCTTTTCAGAAATGATGCAGCTTGCAATGTTTGAATTTGGGCGTTGTAATCTTTGAATTTGAACCTTGCAATATTTATGGTATTTGTTATGTTGAACCATTTTTGTTCCCTTGTCTCAACGCAAAGAGTTCATCGGGTGAACCGCTTGTCGTACATCGCACGCACCTTGATCTGGCTGACCGTTTCTTTTGTGTTGCCTAATCACAAACAGTTCATCCGAGTGAACTGTATGTTGTACATCGCACACACCTTGATCTGGTTGACCGTTTCTTTTGTGTTGCCTAATCACAAATAGTTCATCCGAGTGAACCGTATGTTGTACATCACACACACCTTCATCTGGTTGCCCGTTTCTTTTGTTCCTCCTCATCGAAAGTGGTTAATTGAATTGAACCGTATGCCCTGAATTGCACAAGCAACTATAATGTGAACCATGTTTGATGCATCCGTCATCGCAAACGTTTTGCTCCCTTTTTGATGGTTTTTTTACACCACCGTTTGCGATTATTGCATCGCACACAGTTTCGTCGAAGGGTCTCTGATCGTAGTGTCGCGTTAGCAGCATCCTGCAGTAGTGTCTCCTAAAGCCTTCGAAGAATTTGGACTTGTCAGATTCCATTAACACAATGCATCTATATTTGCTAAAGATGACAATCATATCAAGATCACAAAGCATTGAGACAGACATGAGGCTGTATCCTAGGGACCCGACAACCTTACCTAGACCCAATACCTTGCTTTTTTCCTTTGTTAGCATAGGTGATATGCTTTAGATGAGACGGAGTAAGGGGAGCATTGGTGAGGAGATTCCTATCACTAGTCATGTGATTGGTGCAGCCATTGTCCAGAACCCATTCGGTAGCTTTTGGAGTATCATCTTGTAGAAGTATTAGTTTGACTTACAAGTTCATATACTTCACTTGAAGAATATGATGATCAATTTCTTTAGCGAATTTCATCAGTAAGCATACAACTAGCAGCATAGGGTTGTGTGAAATGAAGAATCTCATTTCATCATGATTAGCTGGCATCCCAACAAGCATTTATGTCAGGTCTTCAGCAATTTCATCAGACAATTTTTGTGTTTGAAGACCTGGCCCTACAGAAGAGATTACTTCTTCTTCTTAACCACCCACATCTGAATGGGTGGCTTAGAAGCAATGTAGTGCAAAGCATTTATAGGGAACTTAGGCATTAAATAATATGCATTTCTCTTCACAGGAGGAGTATAGTACTCATAAGAATATGCAGAGAAATTCTTAGCAGTTTTGTGCACATAGTGATTTGAAGAATAATGCACATATTCATCAGATCGCTATTTGTTTCCTTGCATAGAAGTGTTAGTATGAGCATAAGTTGGCCTGCGTCCATTTGACAACTTTGGTCCAGGTGAAGAATTTGCCCTGAGATTGTTCCTTTTCTTCGGTGGTGTCATGATGACATTCACCTAAAGATTTTGAAGAACAGTTTTGGGCACCCATATTTTCTTCACATGGGAACCATTCCCGCAGTTAGTACAAACAAATCTAGCAAATACTTCACCATTCTGATTTTTGAATAGCTTGTAGTTAGAGTCAAATGACTCATCAGAATAGTGTGGAGTATCACAGTTAAAGCCAAATAGAGTGGATGGATCAACTGGAGGTCCTTATGCAGCAACCCATGTGATTTTGGGATACTGCTCAGGTTTCCAATAAGACCCATCAGCATTCAACTTTCTCTCAAAAGCAATGCCCTCTTTCCTCGGGTTCCTGTTGAGAATCTGTGTCTTGAGCACATCACAGAGAGTTTGGTGCCCTTTGAGGCTTTTGTACATGCCTGTGATGTACAATTCCTTTAGACCTGCATTTTTGTCATTAACACTTGTAGTCTCCTCAGACGAGGGAATTGAAACCATAGATATATTTGAGGAAATAGCAGTAGTTGAAGCATTTGAACATTCTGCTCGAGAATTTGCATTATTACGTTCAAGGAATTTCAAGCGTGGAGCAAAAAATTCTTCATGAGAAGCGATGATCTATTGAGAGAGCAATGAATCGTTGCCTTCTTGAAGATCATCATGAGATGCTCTCAGCTTTTCAAGTTCTTGCTTCCTTTGAAGAAATTTATAGGACAGCTTCTCGTGTTCGGCTGAGAGGGACAGATGACGACCTTCAAGTTCGTCATATTGTGACTTTATGCATCTGAGATCCTTAGATAAACCTTGACTCTGATACATTTCCTCATCTAACAGATCATCACTTTTGTCTAGCAGTCTTTGAATCTTTTCCATGGCATTTTGTTGTTCAGTTGCTATTTTGGCAAGTTTCTTATAACTAGGTTTTGCTTCACATTCAGAGTCATCATCACTTGAAGTATTAAATTGAGCTTCTCGTGAGGTTACCTTGGCACCTCTTGCCATGAAGCAATAAGTCAGAGCGTAGTCATCAACACACACTACAAAAAAAGACACATCGTAACATTTTGGGCCGAACGAAATTTTTTTGTCATGCTTATGACACTTCTATGACGATAATTGTGACAAAACCATGTATCATCATAGATGTGGTGGGCTCCTACTTCTATGACAAAAAATCATGACATAAAATGGATTTTTCGTCTTGGGTGGGCCGGTGACGCACCTGCATGACATTCTTTGGGCCATCCATGATGGAAAAAAATCACGGTAGAAGCGAGGGCAAGGAAAATTTTGGGGAGCTCCCAGTTACGGTGGGTGGTCGGGGTCGAGCGATGCACAAAGGGATTGCGTGTTTCTCTCGTACACATAAGTGTGTGTGTGTGAGGCATTGGGCTCTAGCTGAACCCGAGCGAGGCGTTTGCTTACTGAACCCGAGTGATTGCACTAGCTACATTACTGAACCCGAGCGATCGATCCCTTAGCTGTTAACTGAACCTGAGCGATTCCTTCACAACTGCTGCTAACTGAACCCGAGCGATCGATCGCTGCTGCTTACTGAAGCCGATCGAACCTGCTGCCTCTTGATGAACAGTGAACATGGGAGTTGGTTGAACGAGTCGAGATGTACGTGCACTGGTGCAGAGACCTGCTACACAAATGGTTTTTAACCCCTTTCTGCGACGACATTTGGAACCATCGCCAAGTGAGTGTGGGCGATAGGGGGGGTCCTTCCCACAAGACCCAGAAACCGTCGGGGATAGGCCCTCCCGGCACATAGGCTGGGGAAAAATGAGCTCGTGTGCAATCTGGTGAGGCATTGAAACCCAATCGTTTCCGTTCGTATGTACATCCCACACGGTGAATCCCAGAAAAACATTTCTGTTCCTATGTATATCACACACAGTTTTGTGTGTGGAAACGTTTGTGCAAGGTGGCCTAACGCAAACAGTTCTCTGCCGCAAGCCGCGTGTGATTGTTAGTTGATCGAACACGCCTACTTTCTAGAAACTGTGTGGGTTGTTTGAGTTCATCGCCCACGGGGCTGTCTGAGTAACCGTGTGCAATAGAAAACCCCAATAAGCAGGGTAATTAGTCTATTATTGATAATCCATGTAGTAATCAAATTGACATTTCTTATAAAACACATCAGATATTTCATATCCATATAACGACAACCAGGATTTCATAATCGAATTACATCAGATAGCCTCGGCACTTAGTTATGAAATTATACAACAACATAAAGTTTCACATGCAACATTGAAAACCTTTGGATAGTAGCATCGTACACGGTAAATAGACAGATGAATCTCATCTCGTAAACTGCAGAAGCGGAAGGAAAATATTGAGCCTTCAGTGATGTTGAATGTCCTTGCAACTTTAGGCCAGTGGCTATGGATAATTGCCCGCCCAACCTTCGTCCTCTTCAGGAAGACTTCAATATTGTACCATGGGTGTTGAATGAATACCTCCCTTGCCTCTTGATCATGCAGGTGGTTTGAGAGGTAATCATCAGTGAACTTCTTTGAAAAGTACTGAAAACAAAGATATGCATTAATCGTTGTTATAAATTTTGAAATGGCACAAGGGGTAAAAATAAGGTAAAAGAGTTAGTACCATCCTATAGTTGATTGATGCATTCTTCATTGTGCAAACAAAGATCTTGCTGTTATTCGTCGCAAGTTTCTTCATCCTAACAATCTTTCTGTGTTTCTTGACTTGAGTGATGTTCATGAACATCTCAGTTCGCCATATGCAAAATGGGTCAAATAGTGGGTCTAAGCCTCTGACAGTAGGACCTACATGTGCAAGACCAAATTGTAAGAAACCTAAATATTAGAATGATTCCTGCAACTGCACAATAATGTGCTATTAGCAAAAGGACCATGTATGAGCAAACCTCGATGGTAAACCGCAGTGTCTCCCATTGTTTCCTGCAACACACATAAGGAAGATCTTGATCAGGTTAACTGAGAGTTGCCATACTATCAGTAGAATATGTATTGAGTACAACCAAATTCGATTTATTTGTCACATCATAACAATACAAAATTGTACCCATATCAAATGAAAATCAAATTGCAGAATTGAACCAAACAGTTAAATGGACAGCAGACCAAATGAACCAAAACAGTTAACTGAGCATGACATTGTAGGATAGAAACATGTACTAGAAGATAATTCAGTTCGCAAAACAAAGAATGCTTGAGAATAGTACTACAAAATTTAGCAATTGTTGGACCAAACTATTAACTGAACATTACATTTCAGAGGACCAAACTGTTAACTAAACATTACATTTCAGAGGACCAAACTTTTAACTGAACATCAGATTGCATATTAACATTACAGATGAGAAATCACTAGAAGGCACTGGCGGTGGCCTCAAGGAAACAACATGAACTATATTTTAAAGTAGACAACCGCATGACGGTGTCGACGATGGCTTCGAAGATGAGGTGCTCCTCCAAGATCTGGCGGTCGGCATGTATGGCATCCATAGTGACCTCATGCACGCATGCGGCCACGATTTGCTTCTCCGTTGCCAAATGCTACTGAGCTCCATGTTATACTACGTGCAAAATGGTTGTGGGCAGCGCTTAATTGTAGGATGGGGACAATGCTTTCGGTGGAAGGTGTTGCGCCTCGGTCGGGGCATGTGGGATAGGGAAGGAGGAGGATGGTGTGGGTGGGGTGTGGATTACCTGACCATATCAATGAGGCCGCGCATCAAGAAGAAGGGTCGGCGGCGAGGAGGCCGCGCAGCAAGAAGAAGGGTCGGCGGCGAGGAGGCGGCGCTGCAAGAAGAAGGGTCGCTGGCGAGGAGGCAGCGCTGCAAGAAGAAGGGTAGCCGGCGAGAAGGTGGCACTACAAGAAGAAGGGTCACCGGCGAGGAGGCTGAGCTGCCAGTAAGCAGCAGTGAAGGTTTGAACTTGGAAAGCAAGGAGGAACAGTGGAAATGTGGCTTTTGGTGGGAGGGAGGGGGCGAGGAGATATATATTTCCGTGATGGCAGAATAATTTCGCTCGGTGCCTCGAGAAACTGGCGCGCAAGTGTGGTTCAAGCGTGGGCGGTGGACTATAGACGACGAAACTTCCTGCGTAAGCCAGACAAGATGGTGCGCCAAGATATTTTATAATGCATCACACACGATTCTTTCTTGTAAACTGTTTGTGGTATACCTGATTTTTTTCATTATGTTTTGAAAGACAAAATGGTGTTACGAAGGGAAAGGATGGTGTTTGAATTGCTAGAACATTTATGTACACTGAGCATGCAACTACATGAGTGTCGTGTTTAAATTTGGAATTATTCCGGGTTTGTATGACATTTTTATGCATTAATTGAGTTTCTAGGCATTTAATGTGCATAATTAAAATTTGAACTACAAGCAAATGCTCCAGTGCACCAAAGTTTGTTGAAAAATCACATGTGTGTCTTTGGGTGAATTTATAGGTCCCATGCAAGAAATGGGAATGAAATTCAAACATCTAAGCATCGTGGCTTGACCGGGAACATTGAGAAACTTGGTTTTTAAATTCTTGGAAATTCAAAACTCACCTGAAAATCATGAAACTTGGCATGGCGTCATTTCATGGCACCAACATGCTGTGGTAAAAAAATTGGCCGCATTTGGACAAGTTTTGGTATAAGCTTCTTGCAAACTGGAGCTTCTCTCGAGAAGACTCATGGTTCCCGAGGGGGGACGTTTCACCTTTGTGTGCAAAACGATATACGCTGCCTCCCCCTTCACTTTTTACAAAGGCAACATAGAACTATATCAGTGCTGTGTTAAAATTTGGAATTATTCCGGGTTCGTTTGGACTTTTTTATACATTAATTGAAGTTCTGGTCATTTAATGTGCATAATTCAAATTTGAACTACAAGCACATGCTCCAGTGCACCAAAGTTGGTTAAAAAATCACATGTGTGCCCTTGGGTGAATTCCTAGGTCCCATGCAAGAAATGGGAATGAAATTCAAACATCTGGGCGTCGTGGCTCAGCCGGAAATATTGAGCAACTTGGTCTTTTAATTCATGTAAATCAAAAACATGCCTGAAAATCATGAAACTTGGCATGGTGTCATGACATGGCATCAACATGTTGTGGTAAAGTTTTTGGCCGAATTGGGACAAGCTTTGGTATAAGCTTCTTGCAAACCGGAGCTTCTCTCAAGAAGGCTCATGGTTCCGAGAGGGAACGTGTCACCTCTGTGTGCGAAACTACATACACTGGCTTCTCCCGCCTTAATTTTTACACATGCAGATTCGACCAAATAGAAGTATCATGCTAAATTTTGGAATTATTTCGGGTTCGTTTGGCCTTTTTTATACATTAATTGAATTTCTTTGCATTTAATGTGCATAATTCAAATTTGAACTACAAGCACATGCTCTAGTGCACCAAAGTTGGTTGAAGAATCATATGTGTGTCCTTGGGTGAATTTGTAGGTCCCGTGCAAGAAATGGGAATGGAATTCAAACATCTGGGCGTCGTGCCTCGACCGGAAATATTGAGAAACTTGGTTTTTTAATTCCTGTAAATCCAGAACATGCCTGAAAATCATGAAACTTGGCATGGTGTCATGACATGACAACAACATGCCGTGGTAATTGTTTATGCCGAATTGGGACAAGCTTTGGAATAAGCTTCTTGCAAATCAGAGCTTCTCTCAAGAAGGCTCATGGTTCCGAGAGGGAACGTGTCACCTCCGTGTGCGAAATGACATACACTGCCTTCTCCCGCCTTGATTTTTACACACAGGCAGCTGTTGGATCACGGGTTCCAGCAAAACCCTCAAGGTTCGAACACTGGGTGCACACGAAGATCTCCCCCTACCGATCCACGTCCTAACTTCGGTAAGATCTCAAGGGCTAACTCTACGAACTCGCAACACAAAGGACACAAGATTTATACTGGTTCGGGCCACCGTTGTGGTGCAATACCCTACTCCAGTGTGATGTGATGGATTGCCTCTTGGGCTGAGGATGAATAGTACAAGGGGAAGAACAACCTCCTGAGGCGAGGTGCTCTTGTGCTTGATGGGTGAGAGGATGAGCTGAATGAGTTCTAGCCTAGTTGGATCCCTCCTACTGTGGTGGCTAATCCTATTTATAGAGGCCCTGGTCCTCTCCCCAAATATTGAGCGGGAAGGGAGGCAACAACGGCCAATTCGAAAGGGGACAACTAGTTCAGCTTATCCTGACAAAAGTAGTCTTTGCCTGGCAAAGGCTCTGGTGGTGACGCCGTCTTGGGATCCATGTTGACCTCCGTCTTGCCGTCCTGCTAGTCTTGGTCTCATTGCACTGATATGGAAACCTTTGCTTGACGCCTCGGTACTCCGTGCCTGCACTTGCTTCCTTAGCACCAAAGAGGAAACAAGGACACTGTGTGCGCTGGCGCCCGCCTGGCGCCCGCCTGACGCCCGCCTGACGCCCGCCTGATCTCGTTCGTCATGGCTCACGTCATCGGAACCTCGCGAGGTTTGCCTGGCCTTGATCTCTCCGCCCCTCGCGATCCATCCTGGTGAGGCCGCTCCTGAGGAGGTCTTGTGTCGTCCACCTTGCGAGGCTTGGCCCCTCGCGAGGGTCTTGAGTCCTTACTGGTGAAGATCGACCGTACTGGCCCACTCGCAGAGCCATGCCGTGGGCCGCAGGCAGGCAAGTCTGGTGGCGGTAGTGGAGGGAGACCGGTGTTTCCCCGAGGACGATCCTTACAAGGCTGATCCCTCTAGGCACTCGCGCGAGGCTGATCTTGCCAGTGGTCCTCACGAGGCCGGTCGTGCCACTCCTGGCGCAGGCAACGGTCATCCCAGCATCCGCCACCACGTCCTCCTCCTCAGCCATAGCCCTAGTCGTTACGCTCGGGGCGTCGACCGAAGCGTCCTTCTCGAATGGCTCTGAGCTCTTGACAATCACTGGTGTTGTGGCTATGCAGGTTATGGAAGGCGCAGAATGGCCGGCTGTTCTTGGATGACTTGGGCTGGTCCCTGCCGCGCTTTCTGTCCGGCTCCGCCACGAGCACGGATGCTCCCTTGCGCTTCACGTCTTTGGCCTTGGCTTTCTTCTCCTCCGGGTCCGCAGCTGGGAGCTCGAGGAGGGAGAGACGCCCCTCCTGAGCTCTTGCGCACTTGGTCGCCAGGTTGATCAGCTCCAGAGACGTGCACAACTCCTCGTGTAAGGCGAGCTCCTCCTTCATCTTGATGTCGCAGACGCCATCGGAGAATGCGGAGATGATGGCCTCGTCCGTCACCTTGGGGATCTTGAGACGAACGTCATTGAAGCGCTGGATGTACATCTGGAGGGTCTCTCCTGGTTGTTGCTTGATGCGGCGTAGGTCAACCGCAGCCGGTGGGCGGTCGCGAGTGCCCTGGAAGTTGGCGACGAAACGGTCGCGCATCTCGTTCCAGGGGGAGATCGAGCCTGGAGGCAGGTTCAGGAGCCAGGAGCAGGCACCATCCTTGAGAGCCATGGGGAACCAATTCGCCATGACTTTCTCGTTGCCGTTGGCCGCCTCGATGCTCAGCTCGTAGAGCTGCAGGAACTCCGCAGGGTCGGGGGTGCCCTCATAGCGAGGAGGCAGATCCGGCTTGAACGTGCCCGGCCAAGCGACGCTACGCAACTCAGGGGTGAAGGCGCGGTAGCCTGCCGTGGTCACCGGGACTCTGCGCTGGTGGAGAACTTGTCCTTGATGGGGTCCGCGCACCACCGCCGCAGGCGGCACGCGGTCTTGCCGGGGTGGCACAGGGAGTGCAGGGGCATCTTCTCGTGGCCAAGGGACTTCTTGGCAGCTTCTTTCTTCTTGCGCGGGCGCCGGACGCGGCACGTCGCGCCGCGGGGCCGCGCTCCTGGGCGCAAGGACTCCGTCTTGGGGCAGAGGTGGTGGGGGCGTTCCATGGGCCATGCCGCCCGTGGCTGGCGGAGGGCGAAGCAGTGAGAGAGATGATGCAGGGAAGCCCCCCTGCGGTGCTGACAAGCTTGGCGATGCGGTCGAGCCAGTCCTCATAGAGGTCGTCGACTAGGCGGTAGCGCAGGAGCTCGCGTGCCATGCACAGAGGGGCCTGCGCGTCCATGGGAGCGTGACGAGCATCGGATGATGAGTCGGCCGGGGTCAGCGATGGAGTGGCGATGCGGCCGTCCTGTTGCACCGACGGGTGCAGCGAGGATGCTTGCTGCTTGTTCCCCGCCGGGCCGGTGGCAGCATTGGCGGCAGGCGATGGAGAACGACGGGGTGGCTCGCCGAAGGGAGCCGTCCGAGCAATGCAGGCTGCGAGGGCAGCCCGGCGCTTAGCGCGAGCATGGCGAGCATCTGCCATGGAGACAATGGAGCAACGTGACGCGAAGCGACGGAAGGGAAGCTTCGGCGCACCCCTACCGAGCGCGCCAAATGTCGGATCACAGGTTCCGGCAAAACCCTCAAGGTTCGAACATTGGGGTGCGCGCGAAGACCTCCCCCTACCGATCCATGTCCTAACTTCGCTAAGATCTCAAGGGCTAACTATACGAACTCGCAACACAAAGGACACAAGATTTATACTGGTCCGGGCCTCCGTTGTGGTGTAATACCCTACTCCAGTGTGGTGTGGTGGATTGCCTGTTGGGCTGAGGATGAACAGTACAAGGGGAAGAACAGCCTCCTGAGGCGAGGTGTTCTTGTGCTTGATGGGTGAGAGGATGAGCTGAATGAGTTCTAGCCTAGTTGGATCCCTCCTACTGTGGTGGCTAATCCTATTTATAGAGGCCCTGGTCCTCTCCCCAAATATTGAGTGGGAAGGGAGCCAACAACGGCCAATTCGAAAGGGGACAGCTAGTACAGCTTATCATGACAAAAGTAGTCTTCGCCTGCCAAAGGCTCTGGTGGTGACGCCGTCTTGGGCTCCATGCTGACCTCCATCTTGCCGTCCTGCTGGTCTTGGTCTCATTGCACTAATATGGAAACCTTTGCTTGACGCCTCGGTACTCTGCGCCTGCACTTTCTTCCTTAGCACCAAAGAGGAAACAAGGACACTATGCGCGCTGGCGCCCCGCCTGACGCCCGACTGATCTTGATCGTCATGGATCACCTCATCGAAACCTCGCGAAGTTTGCCTGGCCTTGATCTCTCTGCCCTCGCGAGCCAGCCTGGTGAGGCCACTACTGAGGAGGTCTTGTGTCGTCCGCCTCGCGAGGCATGGCCCCTCGCAAGGGTCTTGAGTCCTTGCTGGTGAAGATCGGCCGTACGGACCCACTCGCAGAGCCACGCCGTGGGCTGTAGGCAGACAAGTTTGGGGACCCCCGTTCCCAGAACACCGACAGTAGCCCCCGGGCCCAAGGCGCGCTCAGGCTCGGCTTCAAGGCGAAGCCAAAGGTAAAGTGCGGAGCGCCGCGGATCCCAATAGCATGCGGCCTTGGTCAACGCGTGGCGGTTGATTGGACATGGGCGACTCCGCTTCCCCATGCTGCCTCGGCAACTGTCTGACTATCAAAAGGCTAGTGCGGACAGCGCTTGCCTTCACTGCTTCCTTTCGCCTTGCTCAGATCCCCTTCTTGCTCCTTGCTTCTGAAATCTCCAGATCTACTCCCATCCTTTCCTACATCAGCGACCAATGGTGTCTCGGAGGGTCAAGTCCGCCTGATCGCCGGCTTGGTACGAGCCGGTTCTTGACGCACCCAACGTCTCGGAGAAGAACCTCGCCGCCACGCGCTTGCTGACGGCGGGGGAAAGTAATGAGAAGGGGAAGACTGGACTCTGGGTCGGCTCCGACGTGTCGGAGCCCGAGGGAAGCACCTTCTTCCCCTTCTTCACGAGCAGCATTGCTGCAGGGCTGGTCCCTCCCTTCTCTGACTTCTTTTACGAGGTCCTTGATCACTACGGGCTGCATGCGCTGCATCTTCATCCCAACTCTATCCTTCTCTTGTTGATCCTCGCCTACTACTGCGAGGCGTACCTCGGCGTGATGCCGTCTGTGGCCCTTTGCCCCACTTCTTCTTCCTCCATGCCAAGGAGGGTCACGCCTCCGGGTGTGTCAATTTCATCGTGGCCGGCAAGGCCAACTCGATCTCGAAGACGGGGAAGAAAGCCAAAGGCTTCCGGAGCAAGTGGGCCATGATGGATGCTAAATGCATCCACCCACGCTTGACACTGCCGACGGAGATGCCGCAGTCCGACAAGGGGTAGTCCTGAGCGAAGCTCACCGACGAGCGGGCGACGTTGGTGCTGGAGCAGATGAAGTCCGACCTGAAGCAGGGCAACGCGAAGGCGGCGAAAATTACAGGGGCCATGCTCCCGATGGAATTCCTGATGCTGCACGTGGCCCCGCTTCAAGCCCACACGCGCCCCTTGTGGGATCTTGGGGATGAAGAGGACAGGGTTCGCTTGAGCCCGAAGGCCTTGTCCGGCGAGGAGCTGGTCACAGTTCTCCGCCTCCTAGTTGGGGACGACCAAGAGTACCCGCTGAATGTCTTCACTCCCTTGTTCTGCCATAAGGACTGGGCACTCGTCGTGGCCTCCAGGCCAACCTTTGACGGGCGTGGACTAGTGCTGCCGGCGCTCACCGGGGCCCCTACGGCGCCGACGCCGGTGGAGCTGTCTTCTGGTGAATCCCGCGGGGAGGAGGAGGAGGAAGACTCGGAGGTCACCCCTAAAGGGATGGGGGAAACCTCCCCCTTGAGCAAAGCTGACATCCTCCGCACCCCTCCTAACGACGACAAGGTCGATGCCTGCTTGGAGGGGGGAGAGCCGCCCGTCATCTCGATGAGGGACCGATCGACATTGATCTCCCGGGACGCTGCTTCTGCTCCGATGCCGCCTGGAGCTGCTTCTGGCCCAACCGCCGCTCTTGCTTCTGCTTCCGGAGCTGGCGCGCCCGTGCCTCGGGTTGTGAAGCTCTCCGGCTTCAAGATCAAAAAGCGGAGGGTGGAATACACTGCCGTGGACCAGTAAGTGCTTGAGCTTCATCTTGTTCTTGCTTATACTGCTGCCTCCTGAAGTTTGTCCTTGTTTTTGTTGTTGGTGCCTGTTTCCGACTCTTTTCCTTGTTGTGTAATCAGGCTGACGCCTGCGGCAAAGAGGAGAAGGGAGAGCGAGGTGGTGCTGCTTGAGTCCAGGTTGCCTCCTGCGACCGCGCCCCTCTCCATGAGCAAAGGTGGGGACACTGCTCGTGCTTCTCCAGCCCGATCATCCTCGTGAGGCTGGGTGGAGCATCCTCGGTAGGAGTCAGCCCCCGAAGTGCCGCTGACTCAGGAGGTGCTAGTGTCCGCCTCGGGTGCTGAGATCCAAGAGGCTCAGGAGCTTCCTGCCTCTTAGGCCATGGTGACGGCGACGCCTCTTCCTCCTTCTGCGCCATTACTCCCAGGTTCTTCTGCCTCCTCTGCTGTCTTGGAGCGTGCCCTTTTAGAGATGACTCAGCTGCGGGAAGATCTCCTGGGTGCGGATCCGCGCCTGGTAGCCAGGCGACTGGAGCTAGCCTCTAGCTCGCTTCAGTCTGAAGCAGCAGTCCGAGCGGCGTTGAGCCAGGCCGCGACGACCTTCGAGAAGGATAAGCGGACCGTCGCTCAAGCTGTGGCTGATCGCGAGGCGGCGCTGAAGGACGCCAAAGCCGCCCACGACCGCTATCGGGCGCTGGAGGATGAGCTAAAGAGTCTGCGTGATGAGCGCGCAGCAGAAGCTCGCACCCGCCAGGCGAAGGAGGAGGAGATGAGGGCCCGGGAGGATGCCATCAAGAACCGTGACACCGAGTTAGGGGAGTTGGCGAAGGCGCATGCCACTGAACGCGGCCGGCTGGAGGAGCTGGAGCGGAAGGTGGAGGCGAAGGGGGTCGATCTTGACGCCAAGGCGAAGGTTCTGCACAAGGACCGCGCGGCTTCTTGAGAAGAGGTCTTGCGAGGCCCTGAAGTCACTCTATGAGAAGGGCTTGGAGAAGCCGCTGGCCACCAATGAGGATGGCCCCGCCTAGTTGCTTCCCTACTTGGTCGAGGCGCTTGAGGAGGTCGTGCGCGTCATCGGCCCCATGGCGGAGGCAGAGGCTCGTGTGTCACATCCCTAGTTCTGGCCTGACCTATGCTTGCTTCCATCTGTGCATCATGTTTAAATTTCTGAAACTTGAACTGAGGAATTCAGAAGACTCAAAACTCTAAATAAAAGAAGGGCAAAAAAAACCCCTAAAATCTCATTCATTGTTCCAAAATGCTCTTCTTAGTTGTTTAATATTTTTGGCAAGGGTTTTGATCCAAACCAAAAATAATGAACATTTTTAAGGATTTATTTTTGGGACTTTGAATTTAATTCATTAGCTATTTGAATTTGAATTATATTCATATAATTAGAATATAATTTCAAATATCCCTGAAATATTTTATAAGCTTTTGGAAAAGTCCATCTAGCAAAATAAAAATATTCAGAGGAGTTTTTGGCATTGTTTGAATTTTTTTTAAATTCAAAACAGTGGCAAAAGATTAAATAAAAGAAAACAAAACAGAAAAATTAAAAAAAGAGCAGAAGACCTACCTGTTGCTCACCTGGCAGCCCAGCCGGCCCAGCTTCTGCGCGGCCCGTTACTGTGCGGCCCAGCTGCCAGTCATCTTCCTCCCCCTCGCCCCGAAGCAGCTGCGTGCTGGACGCACGCGCGTCGACGCCGGCCACCTCCTGCTTCGCGCTGGAGGCCTCCCCTTCGAGCCTATCCATGCGTGGAGACGCCACGACACTTCCCTGATTCCCCCCCCCCCTCGCTCTGGACCCTCTCCTCCTCCTCTGCTCTCTCTCTCTTTCGCGATCGACCACGAGCACCCGAGAGCACCGACGAGCTCCACCGCGGCCAATGTCCACCCCTTGCCTCGCCGATGCTTCCAGAAGAACCGCCGCGCCTTCCTCTTCGTCTCCACCAACGCACGCGACGCCGGGTGCCCTGAAGCCACGCCATCACCGCCATCTTCATCGCCACGGCCGGCGATCGCCGCGGTCGATTCGCCGCCTCCGACGCCTCCCCGAGACCCCCGAGCTGCTCATCGACCTCGCTGTGAGCCTCCGTGCAGAACCCCTCTCTTTCCCCTCGCGTTTGCGAGCTCTAGGCCATAGCTCCGTCGCGGCCGAACTCCTGCCGTCGCTGACCTCGTCGCCGCCGTCGACTCCGACCACCTCGCGGCCTCCCGCCCGTTCCTTTGGATGCGGAGGAGCAAGAGCTTCTCCCTAGTGCCCTCAGCGCGCCAAACCACCGCTCGTAGCGCCAAACCCGCCACCACCCGAACTCCGGCCGCCGCTCACGAGCTCGCCGTCATCGGTACCGGCCATCACCGGCACGGCCACCACCACCGTTCGATGCGCACGAGTCCCAGCTCGCCGTAGAACCCAACCGCACCCTAAACTGTGCCCTGTAGCGCGAACCCGATGCATTTCCGCCGCTTCGTTGGTCGCCGCCGGCGATACTCCGGCGGGAGCTGACGTGGCTCCGTCATTAGGAGCTAACCCAGCCGGTTAATCAACCTACAGACACTGACAGTGGGCCCCACCCCTGGTCAAACCCCAGTCAGCGCTGGGTTTGACCGGGATTAGTTCCTGTGTCACTGACGTGTGGCCCCCACACGTCAGGTTTGACCTGGACCCGCCCTGTTGACCTGATGACGTCAGAGTGAGGTCATGCTGACGCAATATTCCTTTTATGGAATTTAGTTTATTTTATAATATTCAGGAAATTCCAGAAATAGCTAAAACTTCAATAAATCATAGAAAATTAACCGTAACTCCAAATTAAATAAATTATATATGAAAATTATCAGAAAAATTCAAGGAATCCATCTGTACCATTTTCATGCATGTTTGAACAATGTTTGTCCTCTGTTTTGGACAAAACAAATAAAGGGCATTTAAATAATCACATATGGAGTTTGAATTTGAATCTTGTATTCAAACCAACTTCATTTAATCTGTTGCTAGTTGCATTAGCTCAAAACACATTCATATTGCCATGTCATGAGCATGCATCATACTGTGCATTGCATTGATTGTATTTCTTCTTTGTTGCCGGTATCTGTTCCCTCCCGGTAGACGATGTTCCGACGTTGTGATCGTTGACACTGATGAAGACTCAATGTTATCTTCAGAAGTGCCAGGCAAGGAAAAACCCCTTGTTCATTCCAATAAAATCCCACTCTCTCGCTCCTGCTCTCTTTTACTGCATTAGGACAACAACGACATAATCGTTACTTGCTGCGGTAGTTGAACCCTTTTATCCTCTGCATGACCTGTCATTGCCATAGTAAATAGATGAAACCCACTAGCATGAGTAGGAGTTGTTTGAGCCCTGTTGTGCCTACTCATTCATGCTTGTTTGTCATGCCTGATACTGCTTAGAGTTGAGTCAGGTATGATTCATCGGGGATGAATCAGAGGCGTGTGAACATGTCCTACTGTGTGTGAGCTAAGTGTGTGAACACGATTTGGTAAAGGTAGCGGTGAGAGGCCATGTAGGAGTACATGGTGGGTTGTCTCATTGCAGCCGTCCTCAGGAACTGAGTTCTGTGTTTGTGATCCATGAACAGCTACTACCACACATTGGGATCCTTAATTGACTCTCTCGACTTATTAATCAACATGATCTCTGTCCAGGAGTTGCAACTAGTTTCTGGTGTTTGTAGGTAGTGTTAGTAGTCTACCAAGTGGCACCCGGTACAGGTGGGCTTGGGACAGACTAGGCACAGTGGCACGGTGTACCAAGTGGCACCCGGATGGTGGGCTTGGGAACCCTGCTCACATCGTTTGGGGCCGTGAGCGACACCCCGGCCGGATCTCCTTGCGGATGGAACCCGAATAGGCGATAAACCTGGACTAGAGACTTGTTCGGTTAGTCAGGTCGTGGCCGACTCCCTCGCCCGGCTTCCGCTTGAAGGTTGCCGAGGTACATGACGTGTACAGGGCGGTAAGTGGCGAGAGCGTGTGTGAAGAAGTACACCCCTGCAGGGTTATCATTATCTATTCGAATAGCCGGATTCCTCGGATATGGAAACTTGGACCCCTTGTACAGTTCATAGACAAGTGAAAGTGGATACTCTAAAATACGCAAGATAAGCGTGAGTGCTATGGATGGCGTTCTCGTAGGGAGAAGGGAGCAGATCCATAGTGGTGTATTGATATGGCGAATATGTGGACTCGTGTGCGCCACCTCAAAAGAGTTACTTGCAGTCGTAGTTCAGGATAGCCACCGAGTCAAAGCTGGCTTGCTGCAGTTAAACTCCACCACCCCCCTTTGTTGATAATGATGCATATGTAGATAGATCTGATGTAAGTCTTGCTGGGTACATTTGTACTCACGTTTGCCTATTTTATGTTTTGCAGAGAGACTTCAGTCTCGCTAGTAGTACTGTGTGGACTTCGACGTTTAGCTTGTTACCTCAGCTACGATCTTGTGCCCTCGGCAAGATCTGGTAGATAGTCAGGCTTCTCAGCCTTTTTCATTTATAGATGTCTGTACTCAGACATCATAGCTTCCGCATGTGCTTTGACTTGTATGCTCTGATTGTTGGGTCATGAGACCCATGTTTGTAATATCTCGCTCCTCGGAGCCTGTTGAATAAATACTTGAGTTGTAGAGTCATGTTGCGATGCCATGTTGTATTTGCACATATCGAGCATATTGTGTGTATGTTATTGAAATGCTTGGTATGTGTGGGATCTGACAACCTAGTTGTTTATCCTTGGTAGCCTCTCTTACCGGGAAATGTCTCCTAGTGTTTCCACTGAGCCATGGTAGCTTGCTACTGCTCCGGAACACTTAGGCTGGCCGGCATGTGTCCTTCTTCGTTCCTATGTCTGTCCCTTCGGGGAAATGTCACGCGATGAATACCGGAGTCCTGTTAGCCCGCTACAGCCCGGTTCACCGGAGTCCTGCTAGCCCAGTGCTACAGCCTGGATTCACTCGCTGATGACCGACACATTCGATGTTGGGTCATGGATGCCTGTCCCTGTAAGTTTGTGCCACTTTGGGTTTACGACTAGTCATGTCAGCCCGGGCTCTTTATCATATGGATGCTAGCGACATCATCATATACGTGAGCCAAAAGGCGCAAACGGTCCCGGGCAAAGGTAAGGCGACACCCGTGGGAATACCGTGCGTGAGGCCGCAAAGTGATATGAGGTGTTACAGGCTAGATCGATGTGACATTGAGTCGGGGTCCTGACATCGTGTCCTTTCTTCAGCCGCGCTGACGCGCGTCTTCAGCCACCTCCATCTTCGTGATCCAGCTGCCTGGCTTGACGAGCTGCTGGAGCCTGTGGACGAGGAGCGTTGTGCGGCTACCGCCGCAGCCGTGAAGGGTCAGGTGGAAGCCCTGTTGGAGAAGTTCGACGTGTTTGCCCCCGCGCCTTCGACCGGTGGTGCAGGTGAAGGCGACGCCACCCAGGAGGGGGCACCTCTTGCAGGTGCTGGCGGTATCGAGGGATGACTGGCTTGCGGCTCCTTTCCTGTTGAAACTCCTGCAGCATGTAGTGTGCCTCATGGATGCGTTTAAACTTGTGTTTGGTATTCGGAGAACAATATGTCTTGTAATATTTGCTTTGAGATTTTGCGATTTTCTTCCTATTTGCTTTATGTTCTACGTCGGTAGAGCCCGACCCCGCGCATACATCCACCGCCGTTGGGCCGACCGGAGACCAGGACGGGCCAAGGAGTGAGGGGCTACGTGGTCAGTTAGCCTCCTGAGTCGCGATGCTCAGGAGTCCCCCTTGACGCGCAAACAACTTTTTGAAAGTAGATGCAATGGTAGGTCTTGTGTTCTACGTCGGTAGAGCCCGGCCCCGCCCATACCTCAACTGCCGTTGGACCGTCCGGAGACCAGGACGGACCCAAGGAGTGAGGGGCTACATGACCAGTTAGGCTCCTGAGTCGCGATGCTCATGAGTCCCCCTTGACATTCAAATGACCTTCATACCTTAGCTCCGCTTGGGAGGGCGCACGACGACCAGGTCTGAGGGACCTAGCGGGGTGGCGTATGCTTGTGCGTGACCCGAGCGGAGCCCCCGTGCCCAGCCCCCTCGCACGGCTCTCTCGAGGGGAGGCATTGCATTGAGGCCAAACACCGATCCTGGAGGCTCCCTGAGGTTGATACGGCCGTGAGGCTGCCCTTAGTTGTTTATCACCAGGACAGACCATGGCGCTTCCACACTTGCACGGGCATATCCGCTCCTCGGCAGTGTCGACTGACATCACGGAGCATGGTGCTTCCACTGGTACGTGAGAGGGGACTCTCTACTGCGGAGAGCCCCCGGGGCGTGTACAGCCCCGCCCTGACACGTGGCTTGCATGGCGGGGCTAGAGAAGTTGTGTCTGGGCACTCGTGAGCCAGCGCGGGACTCACGAGGCCCTATCTCAAGGCGGGTTGCACCTGGTCTTGATTCTTGTTCGCTGTCTTGGTCCTGCGAGGTGGTCAGACAACCTGCGCCGAACGAATCTCCTGAGGTTATCGCGTGAGCAAGCCAAGCACCAACGGCCCCAGGAGGTGACATTAACGGGGCCGGCCCGCCAGACAGAGCCCAGCCCTTGGTGAGGGAGTCCTGGATTAGGGGGTGTTCGGATAGCCGGACTATACCTTCAGGCGGACTCCTGGACTATGAAGATACAAGATTGAAGACTTCATCCCGTGTCCGGAAGGGACTTTCCTTGGCGTGGAAGGCAAGCTTGGCGATACGGATATGCAGATCTCCTACCATTGTAACCGACTTTGTGTAACCCTAACCCTCTCTGGTGTCTATACAAACCAGAGGGTTTTAGTCCGTAGGACAACATACACAACAACAATCATACCATAGGCTAGCTTCTAGGGTTTAGCCTCTCTGATCTCGTGGTAGATCTACTCTTGTACTACCCATATCATCAATATTAATCAAGCAGGACGTAGGGTTTTACCTCCATCGAGAGGGCCCGAACCTGGGTAAAACTTCGTGTCCCTTGCCTCCTGTTACCATCCGGCCTAGACGCACAGTTTGGGACCCCCTACCCGAGATCCGCCAGTTTTGACACCGACACTTGGATTTATCGGCGCTGCAGGGACGGGCCCAAGCACAGACGCCGTGCCTAACCCTCTCACACGAAGGGTCCTGAAGAAAGACGACGAGCGCGTGGCTCCCGCAATGAGAAAAAATCAAGCAGGTGATAGTCATAGATAGATTAAGCATGAAAGGCAACCTAGCTCAGGTAAATACATAAACGATATGCGCCATTGGGTCCGGCCCGAGCAGCTTGGGGATGATGCATCTCGAGGGGCGCCCCCAGCAAGGTAAGCTTAAGACATAAACAAGAAAGGATACATGCCATAGGGACGGACCCACACGGACTGGGAATAATGCAGCCCCCTGGGCGCTCCCAGCTAAATGAACATGGAAAATATCACCTGGTTCCATTGATGAAGGGGTGTTGAGGCAGCTGAAGGTACGCGGCGAAGGGGTTGCCCCTCACAAGCCACTGGGCCCAGAACCTCGGGAGGCTCTGGGGGTCCTGGCGGTTCCTTGAGGACCGTCGCCATCTCCGCCAGGACTGCGTGGTGCCTGGCCTCCTGACCCATCATTGACGCTCCGCAGGTTGTGCTAGAAGGCAGCAGCCATGCTCGGCAAGCCGAACGGCATGCGAACATAGCTATGAGGTGGACCTTCACAACGCCCAACACGCAAAGGCCAGAAGCGCTCCTGAGATGCGGCTCGGTTGAGCCCTGGTATGTCGATGCAGACGCGCAGCTCACCACCCTCGCCTGGGTGGGGAGCAGCGGTAGGTGGGCGGCGGTCACCGCATATTGCTCTTGCTTCCTGAAGCTCCTGAGATATCTTGGTGATGAACTCCTGTGCGCTGGGCGCTCCTTGCCCAGTGTCCTCCTGAGGGAGACGTGCCGCGAAACACGCCTCCAAGTGGTGCCCGAGCGCCTCCCTCTTGACGTTGGCAAGGTCTAAGGCCCTCCAGAATAGAGCCCCTGAGCCCTGCCCGAGGAGGGCGCCGGGCGCACCTTGCTATGCGACAGAGGGAGGCGTCCCAGGTGTGGGCGCTGATCCTGACAAGGTGCCACTTGCGGCACTGCCCTCCTGAGGTCCGGCATGGAGTTGCTTCTTCTTCTTCTTGGGGACGACCTCAGGAGGGTACTAAGCTGCATTGTTGCCGGGGTCTTCGATTGACGCTGCTTGGAAGGCGCGCTCGAGGGAGCACACCACATCTCTTTCTTCACAAGGGACCGTGATGATGCCGCCGCTTCCTGGCATCTTGAGGACGTTGTAGCCGTGATGCGTCACGGCCATGAACTTGGCCAAGGCCGGATACCCGAGGATGGCATTGTATGGCAGACGAATGTGGGCGACATCGAAGTTGATGAGCTAGGTGCGGTAGTTGTTGCATTGTCCGAAGGTGACTGGGAGGCGGACCTGACCGATAGGCGCGGTGGAGTCGTCGGTCACTCCCGAGAAAGGCTTGGTGGGCTGAAGCTGATCATACGACACTTGGAGGTTGTCGAATGTGTCGACGGACAGGACATTGAGCCCTGCACTGCCAATGATGAGAGTCTTGGTAACTTGCATTGGGAGGAAGCCGGCGGTAGCCGCACACTTGAGCTGATCTGCCGAGCTGAACGTGATGGCGCACTGGGACCATCTGAGCGGGTGCGTGGCCTGGAGCTTGGGGAGGACTGCATTCACTTCACGAGCCAACTATTTGAAGATACGCTGTGAGGCTGGGGCTTGAGCTCCACCCAAGATGCAGGCGATGGCACGCGGCTCCTGGAAACCCCCAGCCCCCTCGTCTTGATGGTGGTCGTCATTCCTTCTCGGTGCTGGCGGTAGTGGAGGGAGACCAGTGTTGCCCTGAGGACGATCCTTACGAGGCAGATCCCTCTAGGCGCCCTCGCGAGGCTGATCCTGCTAGTGGTCCTCACGGGGCCGGTCGCGCCACTCTGGCGCAGGCCACGGTCATCCCAGCATCCGCCACCATGTCCTCTTCCTCAGTTGTAGCCCCGGTTGTTGCACTTCGGGCATCGATCGAAGCGTCCTTCTTGAATGACTCTGAGCTCTTGATAGTCGTTGGTGTTGTGGCTATGCAGGTTATGGAAGGCGCAGAACGGCCGACTGTTCTTGGATGACTCGGGCTGGTCCCTGCCGCGCTTTGTGTCCGGCTCCGCCACAAGCACGGCTGCTCCCTTGCGCTTCACGTCTTTGGCCTTGGCTTTCTTCTCCTTCGGGTCCGCAGCCGGGAGCTCGAGGAGGAAGAGGCGCCCCTCCTCAGCTCTTGCGCACTTGGTCACCAGGTTGAACAGCTCCAGAGACGTGCACAACTCCTCCTGGATGGTGAGCTCCTCCTTCATCTTGACGTCACGGATGCCATCGGAGAACGCGGAGATGATGGCCTCGTCCGTCACCTTGGGGATCTTGAGACGAACATTGTTGAAGCGCTAGATGTACTTCTGGAGGGTCTCTCCTGGTTGTTGCTTGATGCGGCGTAGGTCACCCGCAGCCGGTGGGCGGTTACGAGTGCCCTGGAAGTTGGCGATGAAACGGTCACGCATCTCGTTCCAGGAGGAGATCGAGCCTGGAGGCAGGTTCAGGAGCCAGGAGTGGGCACCATCCTTGAGAGCCATGGGGAACCAATTCGCCATGACTTTTTCGTCGCCGTTGGCCGCCTCGATGCTCAGCTCATAGAGCTGCAGGAACTCCGCGGGGTCGGGGGTGCCCTCATAGCGAGGAGGCAGATCCGGCTTGAACTTGCCCGGCCAAGCGACGCTACGCAGCTCAGGGGTGAAGGCACGGCAGCCTGCTATGGTCACCGGGACTCTGCACTGGTGGAGAACTTGTCCTTGATGGGTTCTGCGCACCGCCACCGCAGGCGGCACGCGGCCTTGCCGTAGTGGCGCAGGGAGTGCGGGGGCGTTTTCTCGTGGCCGAGGGACTTCTTGGGAGCTTCTTTCTTCTTGTTCATGCGCCGGACAAGGCAGGTCGCGCAGCAGGGCCGCACGCCTGGGCGCCAAGACTCTGTCTTGGGGCAGAGGTGGTGGGGGCGCTCCATGGGCCAAGCCGCCCGCGGCTGGCGGAGGGCGAGGCTGCGAGAGGGACAGCGCAGGGGAGCCCCCTGCGGTGCTGACAAGCTCGACGATGTGGTCGTGCCAGTCCTCGTAGAGGTCATCGACTGGACGGTAGCGCAGGAGCTTGCGCGCCATGCACAGAGCGGCCTGCGCGTCCACGGGAGCGCGACGAGCGTGGGATGACGAGCCGGCCGGGGTCAGTGATGGAGTGGCGATGCGGCCGTCCTGCCGCACCGAGGGGTGCAGCGAGGATGCTTGCTGCTCTTTCCCCGTCGGGCCGGTAGCAGCGTTGGTGGCAGGCGATGGAGAACGACGGGGTGGCCCACCGACGGGAGCCGTCTGAGCAATGCAGGCTGCGAGGGCAGCCCGGCGCTCAGCGCGAGCGCGGCGAGCGTCCGCCATGGAGACGATGGAGCAACGGGACGCGGCGCGACAGAAGGGAAGCTTCGGCGCACCCCTACCTGGCGCGCCAAATGTTGGATCACGGGTTTCGGTAAAACCCTCAAGGTTCGAACATTGGGGTGCGCGCGAAGACCTACCCCTACCGATCCACGTCCTAACTTCGCTAAGATCTCAAGGGCTAACTGTACGAAGTCGCAACACAAAGGACACAAGATTTACACTGGTTCGGGCCACCGTTGTGGTGTAATACCCTAGTCCAGTGTGGTGTGGTGGATTGCCTCTTGGGCTGAGGATGAACAATACAAGGGGAAGAACAGCCTCCTGAGGCGAGGTGTTCTTGTTCTTGATGGGTGAGAGGATGAGCTGGATGAGTTACAACCTAGTTGGATCCCTCCTACTGTGGTGGCTAATCCTATTTATACAGGCCCTGGTCCTCTCCCCAAATATTGAGTGGGAAGGGAGCCAACAATGGCCAATTCAAAAGGGGACAGCTAGTACAGCTTATCCTGACAAAAGCAGTCTTCGCCCGCCAAAGGCTCTGGTGGTGACACCGTCTTGGGCTCCATGGTGACCTTCGTCTTGCCGTCCTGCTGGTCTTGGTCTTGTTGCACTGATATGGAAACCTTTGCTTGACACCTCGGTACTCCGCGCCTGCACTTGCTTCCTTAGCACCAAAGAGGAAACAAGGACACTGTGCGCTGGCACCCGCCTGACGCCCGCCTGATCTCAATCGTCATGGCTCACGTCATCGGAACCTCGCGAGGTTTGCCTGACCTTGATATCTTCGCCCCTCGCGAGCCAGCCTGGTGAGGCTGCTCCTGAGGAGGTCTTGTGTCTACCGCCTCATGAGGCTTGGCCCCTCACGAGGTGTTGAGTCCTTGCTGGTGAAGATCGGCCGTACCGGCCCGCTCATAGAGGCACGCCGTGGGCCGCAGGCAGTCAAGTCTGGGGACCCCCGTTCCCAGAACGCCGACAACAGCTTAGACCAAAATAGGAGTTTCATGCTAAATTTTGGAATTATTCTGGGTTCAGTTGGCGTTTTGAAACAGTAATTGATTTTCCAGGCATTTAATGCACATAATTCAAATTTGAAGTACAAGTGCATGCTTCAATGCACAAAAGTTAGTTGGAAAATCATTTATGTGTACTTGGGTGAACTTCTAGGTCCCATGGAAGAAGTGGGAATGGAATTCAAACATCTGGGCGTCTTGGCTCGGCCGGAAATATCGAGAAACTTGGTTTTAAAATTCTTGTAAATCCAAAACTCGCCTGAAAATCATGAAACTTGGCATGGGGTCATGACATGGCACCAACATGTTGTGGTAATTTTTCTGTCCGATTTGCGAAGGCGCACACATTAACAATCAACAAAGTCATTTTGGAACAAGTGCTGTCACATTACAAATCGGAAACACAAGTGTTATTGAAACCGTGGGCGTTCTACTTACCAATTACATGCCGCCACGCATCCCTTTTTTATTAGCTAGGAGGTGCCGTGAGGGGTAGCTATTTGAGTATGGGAGGCGTGCGATCAGACCCCTGCATGTGCTCATCGGGAGGAGAGCCCTTTGACCCCTATCCGCCGCCCACCCCCTCCCAACGTCTCCATTAATGGTGCCGAGCCCCTGTTTCATGGTGTGGCTACGTCTCACTCGACTAAGATTTAAGACAGAAAAAAGAAAATCTGAAAAAAAAGTTTTGCACGGATCTTGACGTATGATCCGATGGACCTATATAGCATCAACGACGACCTATAGCAAGATTGATGAATATAAGGACGATGGCAGCGGATAATAATTGTCTTACATATTTAGGAAGATAATAAAAAAACCACATCGGCAATGCCCGAAATACACAAGGGCAAAAGAAGAAGGAAGACAACGATCTGGCTCGCTGATCTCTACTTTCTTCATGCGTTGCTGCAGGGTGCGGGAACTAGTCTCTACGGCGAGTGGCGATGAGCACTTTCGTGTCTTCAAGATGCTGCTTGAGAGCATCCACGGATTCCTCCACCAGCCTTTGGCGCTCGATGCGGAGCATGTCATTCTCGTCCATAAGTTTCTTGACAATGACGCCGGTCCTCTTCAACAAGGCAGTGGTCTCCTCCCGCTGCTCCACACTTCCGACGATCTTCGCCCTCAGCAGGTCGCTCAGCCCGGAGCTTCGCATTGCCCTCACTTAATTGCCGGATGGTGCCGGTAGCCTGTTCAAATGAAGCTTTCATGTCATCCCGCAACCTCGCCCAGCCGGAGATCTGATCCATCTGGCTATGGACGATCACACTCATGCACTTGTAAGAGTCCTTGCATGCACGCGAGACATTTTCCAAGGCCGCTGCGGCGCAGGAGGACATCTTTGCTGCATTCGTGGCGCGGCGGGATATCTCTGCTCCTTCCACGGTGCGACTGGACCAGTCTGCTGCATCGACGGTGCGGTGGGACCTCCATGCTGCTTTGGAAGCACGGCGGGACCTCTGTGCTGCTACGGCCGTGTGGTAGGACATGTCGGCTGCTTTCGCGGCGAGGCAGGACATCTCTCGTGCTTCCGCTTCCATGCTCGCCTCTCCCTAGTGGTAATCTCTCGACCTAGAACTCGCGCTGGCCATGGCAGACGCAAGGGAACGGTGATGAATGACTTGTTTGTTTTCGTGGATGAGGAGTTGAGGAGGAATGTGCAGTCATCTTGGAGTAGTAGTATTTATAACCGAGTACTAGTATGCTCCTAAGTGGGAAACCATTTAGGTTTTGATCGGTGTGAACAGGTTTGCAATTAAATGTAGCGTGGTAGTACTTTGGAATGTGATGGGACGCAAGCTCAAAATTTATTGACGGTTCTATAATTTCTAAGTGCGGCACTATTCCCGGACGGTGTAACGTGGGCACGCTTTCTCGGCCGCGTACATGGCGTTTTCACCATAGGGTGCACCGCAATAGGCCATGTCAGCACGCATCTTGTTCCAACAACCATACGCGCTCGTTATTACCATCGCGCACGCTTCTTTTAGTTAGAATGTGTGCCCGTCTAGCGCACACACATTGATCTGTCTAACTATTTCTGTTTGTTGTGGCTAATCGCAAAGAGTTCATCCGTGTGAAGTGTATGCCGTCAATCGCAGACACTTTGATCTGGCTGACCGTTTCTGTTCTGTTGCTTAATCGCAAATAGTTAATCCTTCTGAAGCGTATGCCCTCAATCGCACACACCTTTATCTAGCTGCCTGTTTCTGTTGTTCCGTCTCATCACAAACAGTTTATCCGAGTGAACTGTATGTCATAGATCGCACACGCCTTCATTTGGCTGCCCGTTTCTGTTCTTCTTGCTCATCACAAATAGTTAATTGAACTGAATCGTATGCCCTACATCACACACACAACTAAAATCAGAACCGTGTTTGATAGCTCCTCCATCGCAAATGTTTTGCATATTTTTTGAAGGTTATTTTACATCACCGTTTGTGATTAATGCATCACACACATTTTCGTCAAAGGGTCTCTGATCGTAGTGTCATGTTAGCAGCATCCTGCAGTAGTGGTGGTTGGGGTTGGATGAACAGTTCCCAGTGGGGGTTGGATGAACATGACCCCGTGGTAGTGGTAGTAGGCCGTTGTCGCTGGATGAACAGGACCCCGAGAGGAGGCCGCCACAGCCGAGCTGGTTGGGGGTGGATGAACAAGACCTCGTGGAGGCTGGTTGAATAGTAGCCGGTGGAGGGCTGGATGAACAATAGCTACTGGAGGCAGGAAGAAGACGCGGTGGATGAACAGTGCAGGTGGAGGCTGAAGGAAGTTGACGGTTGGTGAACAGTAGCCCGTGGTGTCCCGTTTTGCAGTACACCACACCCCTCCAATGAACGGGACCCCCGTTTCGACCATAGCGCTCCAACACAAGTCCGCTTCCTCTATTTTGCAGTACGCCACACACCTCTCGATGAACAGGACCCCCGTTTCGACCGTAGCGCTCCAACACAAGTTCGCTTCCTCCGTTTTGCGGTATGCCACACCCCTCCCGATGAACAGGATACCGTTTCGACCGTAGCCGGTCAAACAGAAGGCCGTTTCCTCCATACTATGGTACACCAGACCCCATTTTGGCTTTTCCGTCCAAGCCGGTTGGCTCCCGTTGAACAGGACGCATTCTGACCCAGTCTGTTGCCTCCCGATGAACATGACGTTGTTTCTCCGTCCCGACCCAGCCAGTTGGTTTCCCGATGAATAGGACGCCATTGCCGCCGTCCGTTGCCTCTCCATGTACACGAGCCCTGGCCGTACATATGCGCGATTAGGCATTCGAGACCCTACCCGTATGTACGTATGTGGCCGTATTTTTTGGCATGTGGATGTATGTACGTGTACATGGTTTAGAAGGGACTGCCTGAACTGCTGCATTGAGGGCTCTACTACTACACGTGCGGTTGCTTTCTCGGCCACGACTAATCATTGTAGAGAAACCGATCGACTAGTATGTACGTACACGTTCACGACAACGCTATGTACGCTTCGACTCGCAGGGTCCCAGCTGTTCCTTGCGTGCGAAGATATGGCTGGTGGGTCCCAGCTATCAGGGGGAAGGATCATTGTTTTTGCCCGTAATATGGACACACTTCCTTGCGTCTGAAGATGTAGGTGGTGGGTCCCATTTGTCAGGGGGAAACATTTTTTTCACAAAACACGGTGGCCCTTCCAGTGGGTCCCGGCTGTCAGGTGGAGGAATCATTATTTTGCGTGTAATAAGGAGGCACTTCCTTGCTACGGTTGTGGACCCATGTGATAGCCTGGATTATTAGGGATTATAGACTACTCATATCAATAAGGAATTCCTTCTTTTCCGGGAGCCCATTCGGACAGAACTCCAAAGTTAAGCATGCTCAGCTTGTAGTAGTTTCAAGATGGGTGACCGATCGGCAAGTTGCTCTCGGGTGCGCACGAGTGAGGACAAAATACATAGAAAAGACTATTATTTATCTGTGGGTCCAGTCTAGATCCCGCCAGGAGTAACGACCACCGGCGGGTGTGTCCGGGGCGTTACAACCCAGCTGTCAGCCTCTCCACATATAGTCCTCTTCCGATGTAAGTCGTTCCTTGACCACGTTGACCATGCCGCAGCGAGAGCACCAAGGCGATGGACGATGTCGAGGCCTAGGAAGGGAATGACCCGGAGCCGGGGAAGACTCGGCAGTTGTTTCCCACGCGGAGGGGAGTATGAGGGTTTACTGGTTGGGCTGCAGTGTGAGCCTGCCATCGCCAGAGAGTAAAGGAGGTCTGGGTGAGTACAGGGATGGCCAGGCCATCGATGGGAGTAGAATGGGGCGGTGAGGCCTGCACGGCAGTAGAGCTGGCCACGGGAGGCAGGAGCAGGCGGCATGACCAGCGCTGGTTTGGGCGGCTAGAGCAAGAATACCAGAGGTTGAAGAAGCAATATGGATGTTTGATGGACATCGTATAGTCACTGGAGCTAGAATCATTCATATTGACTAAGTTGACAAAGCCTTCCATCCGCGTCAACTTAGTAGGCCCACAAGTTAGCCTCCAGCTATGGTGGGTCCCAGCTAGCATGGAGAGTATTCATTTTTTTAGCGTAATAAGGAGGCACTTCCTTGCGTGCGAAGATATAGCTGGTGGGTCCGAGCTGTCAGTGGGAGGAACATTTTTTTCACGAAATACAGAGGCCCTTCCGGTGGGTCCCTGCTGTCAGGTGGAGGAATCATTATTTTGTGCGTAATAAGGAGGCACTTCCTTGCGTGCGGCGTGGACTCAACTGTCAGCCTCTCCTCGTACAGTCCTCTTTCGGTGGATGTCGTTTGTTGACTGCATTGACCACGCCGCGCCGAGAGCACCAGGGCGGTGGACGGCCTAGGAAGGGAATGACCCAAAGAGGGGAAGACTCGTCAGTTGTTGCCACACGATGGGGAGTACGAGGGTTTACTGGTTCGGCTGCCGGCGCCGGAAAATAATAGGAGGTGTGGGTGAGTAGAGGAATGGACTGGCTAGCGATGGAGTAGGGTGGTGTGGTGCGGCCTACGTGGCAGGACAACCGGCCACGGGAGGAGGGAGCAGGCAGTCCCGCTGGCGTTGGTTTGAGCGGCTGGAACAGGAAGAGCAGAGATTGAAGAAGCACGATGGTCGTTGGATGGACATCCAACAGTCACTGCTCTCGTGTGTCGACTAAGTTGACACGGCCTTGTGTGCACGTCAACCTTTTTTTAGGAAAGCGCATGCGTCAACCTATTGTAGGCGCACAAGTTAGCCTCAAATCCGTGGAAAACAGCATACAGCCGATCTGCCATTATTTCTAATAATTTACAGCCCATTTGCTAATTCTTAAGGATTTCTTTGGAGCCCATATTCTTTTTGTTAGCATTACAACCCATATTGTGGCCACTGTTAAAAAATTCTACGAAATTTTGCATATTTTTGTGCGGTCTAGAATATTTTTAATCCTGAAATTTCGAGTCATGTTCAAACTAATTTAAAAATAGTAAATTTATATCAATTTAAAATCCAACATAATTTTTCTCGCAGAAAAACAATTAAATTCGAAATGTCTAAATCTTAAAAAAAATGATATTTAAAACTAATTGATGGTTTACTGTGCTTATAAATTTACATCCCATTTCTTACTACTTCATTTTCCGGGCAAGCGAATACATCGCTCTCGTCTTGAAAAATTTGCAGCCCAGCAGGACTGAGAAAGCAAGTAGGCCTCCGTTGGGTATTTCTTTAAAAAAAGTAGAACTAGGCTAGCCATTTTCAGTAAGAAAAAACACAACTGGGCGCATCATGGTAAACATAAAATAAAATCTTGGCTAGACGGGCCACAGCCCCCGCACAGCCCCGTTGTTACCCCGATCTGTCTCTAAAACTAGTATAAATAACAACTGCTTGTTCCTAAAAAAATTAAATAACAACTGTGCGACCTACTTGGTCCCTGGTGTCAGCCCCTCATTGTGTAATTCTCTTGTTTATTGACTATGTTGACAATGGCGTGGGCCCCAGATGTCCAACCATTAGGAGGAACCATTTTTTGGGCTTGTAATAACGAGGCACTTGCTTGCATACTGCCATGACCCTGATGGGTCCCTACTATCATCCTCTCCATGCACAGTCTTCTCCTTGTTCCTCTCGGTTCTTGACGATGTTGACAACGCCAAACGGTGGTGCACCGCGCATGCCGAGCGAACCAAGGCAGAGGACGACGGTGAGGCCTCGGACGGAATGAATAGGAGCCGTGGAAGATGCGCCAGTCTATTCACAGGAGGAGGGGAGTACGAGGGTTGACTGGTTTGGGTGCGGGTGCGTGTTGGGGCTGACGTCGCCGGAGATTAATAGCACGTGTGGGGGAATAGAGGGAGGGACTGGCCAACGTTTGAGGGTACGATAGGGCAGCGGAGGCACAGGTGTAAGTGCATCTAGTGCCACCCCTAGTTGGTTTTGGAGTATTGGCGACAAACCTGGTTGAGGGTCTAATGTGTTTGTGAGAATTGTAGGATAACACAGGTAGAAGTCCCTCATTGATTTGGTTTTCCTAAAAATGTATGAAGACATTGAAGACAAAGGTGGTATGTGAAGACATTCACATTGAAGACTATGACAAGAGAAGACATCGTGTGAAGACTATGGTGCGCGAAGACTTAGTTGTTTGGTCGTTTCCTTTTCTTATTTGTTGAGTCATAGGAACCACCGTACTGTTAAGTGGGGTCCAAGTGAACCAGTCAGAATGACTGAAGTGATGCTTAACCAAAATCCTATGTCTTCGAGCGAAGACAATGAGAGCAAATCTTATCCAGAGTTGGATAAGTCAGCTTTGCTTATAGCCCAAGTAAAGTTGTCGTGTGTGTTTGAAATCTAACCGTTGGAACACGTGTCAGTTCCTTAGTGACCCAGGGTCATTTCGGACAAATCAGGTCGAGTTGCCCAGTGGCTATAAATAGCCCACCCCCTACACCATAAATTGGTTGGCTACTCAGAGTTAGTGCACGGCTTTTGTCGTTTGAGAGCAACCCACCTCGAAGCCTTTGAGAGAGAAATCCTTGCGAGGACAAAGCCCTAAACACCCAGAGCCAAAGAGTGTTAGGCATCACTGAAGTCTTCCTGTCTGTGTGATTTGAAGACTTATTACACTTGAGGACTGTGAATCCTCCAGCCGGTTAGGCGTCGCGTTCTGAGCATCCAAGAGTCATTGTGGATCGCCGGTGAACGAAGTCTGTGAAGGTTTGGAACTCTACCTTGAAGACTTACCAGAGTGATTGGGCGAGGACTGGGTGTCCTTAGCTCAAGGGGAATAAGGTGAAGACACGGTCTTCTGAGTTAAATCTCAGCCTCCCTAACCAGACGTACAGTTGTCACAGCAACTGGAACTGGTCCAACAAATCATTGTCTTCAATGAGCTACTGGTTCTATCCTTCCCATCTCTTTATTTGCAGTTGGTACTTGTGAAGTCATTGCATGTCTGCATTATCTTTTGTCTTCACTGGGTGACTGCTTGTTCTGATTGGCTCCATACTATCTTCCATCCTGATCCATACTACCTAGCTGCTATTAGTCTTCGTGCTTTCACTTCATTGAATACTTGACTATGGCTTGCCTAGTGTAGTCTACCTTCCGCTGCATGGTAATAGGTTTATTTCTATCGTTTGTCTTCGAAACTTCCATGTTTTGAAGACTTTAATAAAAATCACCTATTCACCCCCCTCTAGTCGATCACTAGCACTTTCAATTGGTATCAAAGCAAGGTACTCCCTTGTTCCGTGTGATTCGGTTTAACCACCTGGAGTTTTAGCTATGTCGACTGCAGGGATAATCAAAGTCTCTGTTGCGTGGCCCGTCTTCGATGGAACTGAATATCCCTACTGGAAGAATAAGATGCGCATGCATCTTGAAGCCATTGATGTCGACCTCTAGTATGTCGTCAAGAATGGCGTCCCCAAGGCTGGTGAAGGTGTCACCGCTGCTGATGTCAAGAAGTTTGTTCAACTGGATTCCACTGCCAAGAATATCATGTGTGGTCATCTGACCAAAGGGAAATATGGTCGTGTGAGTGCTCTAGAAACATCCAAGCTAGTCTGGGACCGGCTCTCCATGGTCAACGAAGGCGTCTCAACCCAGAGAGATCAAAGGATCAGTGTCCTTCGCAACCTCTTCAACCGCTTCAAGAGAAACGACAATGAGAATGTTCAGCTCACGTTTGATCGCCTCACTAACATCACAAATGAGCTTCAAGCTCTCGGTGCTACTGAGATCACCAAGCATGAAATCGTCAAGACACTCCTGAGATCACTTGACAGCTCGTTTGACACCCTAGCCCTGATGATTCAAGAACGCCCTGACTTCAGGAGACTCGATCCGCCTGACATACTTGAAAGGCTCAACATACATGAGTTTCAGCTTTCTGAGAAACGAGATATCTACGGTCCCAACTATGGTCGGACTCGTGCCTTGAAGGCAAAAGCTGTTTCCTCATCTGAAGAAGAATCGGACTGCAGTTCTGATGATCTTGAAGACATTGGAAAGGAGCTTGCTATGCTTGTGAAGAAGTTCCAGAAATTCACCAAGAATAAAGGCTTCAGAAAGTCCTCACGATCCAGCTCAAGGAATGATGAAGCTTCTGCTCATGACTACAAGAAGAGAACATGCCACAGGTGCAAGAAACCTGGTCACTGCATCTCTGAGTGTCCGCAGTGGGACAATGAGAACAACAACAAGAAGAAGAAGAGTAAGGAATATGATTCTAATGAGAAGAAGAAGAAATACTCAAAGTCTTCTTCCAAGTCTTCCTCAAAGTCTTCATCACACAAGAAGAGCTCATCTGGCAAGCCTCGTGCGTTTGTTGGCAAGGAAATGGATTCAGAGGAGGAGTCTGCTTCTGAGGAGGCGGAGGTGGAGTCTGAGGAGGAGTCCAATTCTGGCGTTGCAAGTCTGGCTACAGCCTACGTTTCCAAGTCCATCTTCAACACTGAAGACAATGACTTCATCACCGACGCTGATGCTAATGACAAGGACAACTCCGCTCCCACCTACTGCTTCATGGCACGCGGTGCCAAGGTAAACTCACGCACTACTCACTATCAAACATCCAGTGAAGACGACTCTGATTGTGGTTCCAAACCCAGCTACAAAACACTTGCTAAAACTGCAACTGAACAACAGAAAGCTATGGAACATATTCAAAAACTGTTAGACAAAAGCGATGACCTGTTAGACGCTGAAATGATTCGATCTCAGTCCTTAACTGAAGACATAAAAATCTTCATGTTAAGTATGAGGAACCTGAAAGTCGTCATGAAATGCTCTCCACAACTCATGAAAAGCTTTCCTATGATTATGTTCAAAGGAAGCAAGATCTTGAGAAATTGAGAGCGGCTCATGAAGATCTTCAAAAGGAAAACGAGTCACTTCGCGCCAAACAGATCAGTTCTGCTCAGGAAGGATTTGAACCACCATGTCTTAAATGCATTGAGCGTGACAATGCTACTTCTGTTGCGGGATGTTCTACTGGTGCTACTCTTGCGATATCTTCAACTGTTGATGTGGTAACTAACCCCTCTGCTGAGGATGCCACTGCTATTGCTGATGAAAATGCTAGGTTGAAGACATTGCTTGAAACAGGGATGTACAAAAGTCTCAAAGGACATCACACACTATGTGATGTCCTCAAAAGGCTGATCCTGAACCGAAACCCTAGGAAAGAGGGTGTTGGGTTCGAAAGGAAAATAAATGCTGATGGCTCTTACTGGAAACCTGAGCAGTACCCCAAAACCACATGGGTTGCTGCAAAGGAACCTTCAGTGGATCCATCCACCCTATCTGGATTCACTTGTGCTAATCTCATTGTCATTGATGAATCCTTTGATGCAAACTATAAACTGTTCAAGAATCAGAATGGTGAAGTGTTTGCCAGGTATATTGGTACTAAATGGAGGAATGGGCCACCTATGATGAAAGTCTAGGTGCCGAAAAAATGTCTGGAGAATCTTCCTGTGAATGTCGTCATGACACCACAAGTGAAGAAGACAAACCCCAGACCACACGCTTCATATGGTCCAAAGGCTTCATACAGACAGAGGACTCACCTGAGTCGCACTAACGCAAATGTTTTGTAGGGAAACCATACTCAGGCCTATGAATATGAGCGCGTTTCATCAAACCGCCATATTCATAAGACCCAGAACTACTCTGCTTATTCTTTTGAGTACTATTGTCCACCTGCAAGACTATTTGCTAGGTCTCCAAAGCCATAGTTCTCAGATGCTGCACTTAGACTCATTGCTTCGAAGCCACCCTTGAAGATGTGGGTGGCTAAGAAAGCTTAACTCTCTTTTGCAGGGAAAGGTCTCCAACCGAAAATCAAATGTGTCTGAAGCTATTGCTAGGGACCTTAAACATCTAGTAGGGCGCAAGATCAAATGCCCAAATGGTCTTATTATGTATTTTATTCCTGAGTCGCTTGCTACTTGCCCTATTAGTCCTAACCTCGATCTAAGCTTTAATAATCCTCTTGCTCGTCAAATGTTTATGCTTCACAATTCTCTTCGTGAAGCCTATCCCCCTAACTGCACTGTAGGGTATGACACCAACTGCTTCAGAATGGATTATTGATAGTGGATGTACTAATCACATGACTGGCAAGCGAAGTCTTCTCATGGACTCAACCTTACGTCCATCTGACAAAAGTCACATCACATTTGCTGATACTGGTAAAAGCAAGGTATTGGGTTTATGTAGAGTTGCAATCTCAAAGGATCAGCACATGGATAAAGTGATGATTGTTGAATCCCTTGGTTTCAAATTAATGTCCATCTCAATGCTTTGCGATTTGAACATGATTGTGATATTTGGAAAGTATCATTGCCTAGTTCTAATGGAATCTGACAAGTCTCTAGTCTTTGAAGGGTATCAGAAAGATGATTTGTACATGGTAGATTCCTCAGTTGGACCACAGATTGTCGTATGTCTTCTTGCAAAAGCTTCTGAATGCTGGCTCTGGCATCGGAGGCTAGGGCATGCTGGCATGAGGAACTTGCACACTCTTGCAAAGAAGAAGCACATCATAGGCATCGAGGGCGTCAAGTTCAAGAAGGATCACTTATGCGGTGCCTGCGAAGCTGGAAAGATGACGAGGGCCAAGCATCCCTCGAAGACAATCATGACAACGACTCAACCCTTCGAACTGCTACACATGGACCTCTTCCTCCCTACTCACTACTCAACCCTTACTACTACTGCTTGTCTCTATGGCTTCGTCATTGTTGATGATTATTCAAGATATACATGGGTGCATATAATCCTCTACAAGACTGAAGTGCAGGATGTATTCAGACGCTTCGTCAATCGAGCCATGAACAACTATGGCGTCAAGATCAAGCACATCCGAAGTGATAATGGCACTGAATTTAAGAACACCGGCCTCAACACTTATCTTGATACATTGGGCATCACTCATGAGTTCTCAGCTTCGTACACGCCTCAGCAGAATGACATCGTGGAACGCAAGAACAGAACACTCATTGAGATGGCTCGGACGATGCTCGATGAATACAAGACTCCAAGGAAGTTCTGGCCTGAAGCTATTGATACTGCATGCCATGTCATCAACCGTGTTTATATTCACAAGCTTATGAAGAAAACATCCTATGAACTCCTCACTGGTAAGAAGCCAAACGTCAGTTACTTCAAAGTATTTGGTGCCAGGTGCTGGATCAAGGATCCACACACTTCAAAATTTGCACCGAAAGCACATGAAGGTTTTATGCTTGGTTACGGAAAGGATTCGCACTCCTACAGAGTCTTCAACCTCTTTCACTATAAAGTGGTTGAAACTGTGGATGTGCGGTTCGATGAGACTAACGGCTCGCAAAGAGAGCACCTGCCAAATGTGCTAGATGAAATTCCACCTAGTGAATCCATCAAGCTTATGGGAACTTGAGAAATCATACCATCTGAAGTACAGCCTGAAGAGGAACTTATCATCTCTGCACCTGATCAACCTAAAGACAATGCTCAGCCTGAAGACAATCCCTCAAACGATGACAATGATCAGCAAGAGCAAAATCTTCGTCCAGTTCATCCTCGTGTTGCAAATGAAGTACAGATTGAGAAGCTAATTGATAGCATCAATGCACCTGGTCCACTCACTCGATCAAGGGCAACACAACTAGCAAATTTCCGTGAACACTTTGCAGTCTCAATATACGAACCCAAGAAAGTTGATGAAGCCTTCATGGGACCTGAATGGATTCAAGCTATGCAAGAAGAGCTTCAATAGTTCGAGCTGAATAATGTATGGGAACTGGTCAAGCGTCCTGATCCTCGTAAACACAATATCATAGGCACTAAATGGATATATCGCAACAAGCAATATGAGCATGGTCAAGTTGTCAGAAACAAGGCTCGTCTCGTTGCTCAAGGATACACTCAAGTTGAAGGAATTGACTTCAATGAAACATTTGCTCCTGTGGCTAGGCTTGAAGCCATACGCATACTACTAGACTATGCAAATAATCATAACATCCTTCTGTATCAAATGGATGTGAAGAGTGCTTTTCTCAATGGCAAGATTGAAGAAGAAGTGTATGTTGCACAACCGTCTGGCTTTGAAGATCCAAAACATCCTGACATGGTCTACAAGCTCAACAAGGCACTGTATGGCCTCAAACAAGCCCCTCGTGCTTGGTATGACACACTCAAAGACTTCCTAAAGAGCAAAGGCTTCAAACCTGGTTCCTTGGATCCCACTCTCTTCACGAAGACATATGATGGTGAACTGTTTGTGTGCCAAATATATGTGGATGACATTATCTTCAGCTGCACTAATCAGAAATACGGTGATGAGTTTGGATACATGATGCAAGAGCAATATCAGATGTCCATGATGGGTGAGCTGAAGTTCTTCCTTGGTCTTCAAATACGGCAACAACGCAACGACATTTTCATATCTCAAGAGAAATACCTCAAAGATTGCCTGAAGAAGTTTGGAATGCAAGACTGCAAGGGTTATAAGACGCCAATGCCTACCAGGAGTCATCTGGATTCTGACGCCAATGGTAAAGAGTTCGATCAAAAGGTATACCGCTCCATGATTGGTTCTTTACTTTATGTATGTGCATCTAGGACAGATATCATGCTTAGTGTTTGCATGTGTGCCCGATTCCAAGCGGCACCAAAGGAATCGCATCACTTAGCTATGAAGCGAATTCTTTGATAATTGGCTTACACCCCAACACTAGGATTATGGTATCCAATGGGCTCAGAGTTTGATCTAGTTGGATTCTCGGATGCTGATTATGCTAGTGACAAGGTGGATCGCAAGTCTACATCAGGCACATGTCACTTTCTGGGACGATCACTTGTGTGTTGGTCTTCAAAGAAGCAGAACTGTGTATCTCTCTCCACTGCTGAATCTGAATACATTGCTGCTGGATCTTGCCGCGCTCAGCTTCTATGGATGAAGCAAACACTCATAGACTATGGCATTCATCTGAAGCAAGTGCCACTCTACTGCGACAATGAAAGCGCCATCAAGATCGCCAACAACCCAGTTCAGCACTCGAAGACAAAGCACATTCAGATCCGTCATCACTTTCTCAGAGATCATGTCATGAAGGAAGATATTGATATCATTCACGTCAGCACTGAAGAGCAACTGGCAGATATATTCACAAAGCCCTTGGATGAGAAAAGGTTTTGCAAGTTGCGATGTGAGCTAAATATCTTGGAATCCTCAAATGTCCTGTGATCATGCACACATCCTAACACTTATGCATGTTGATGACTTAGATGTGCAAACACACGAAGTAACGTATATCTTCAACTAATGAAGACTTACACTCTAAGTGTGAATACATTAACACGGAATTTGACTTCGGAGCACCATGATAATTGTGCGCTGTGTCTGGGTCTAATACTTCCTATACGGTGGGTAACGCCACCACCAAACTTTTGTTTGGAATACTTTCTGTTGGCGTTACAGTTGCAAAGTCTTCGCATTTTGTTTGTCTTCAATGTTAACATGGCTTCATGTTTATCTTCACTATATTGGTTTGGTTTCTGTCCTCTACAGCATTCACTTATAGCTATGTATTCTAGTTGAATCTTTTGAACTAAGTGAATGTGATCGGACCCTAACCTCTCTATGCTCCCTTCTCAAATCTATCTATCCAAATCATATGCATTCTATTGAAACTGTCGAATGTCTTCTCTACGTCCTTGTCAGCAGAAGATACAGAGACAAACATTAATCTGTTTTCAATGCTCAATCCTTTTTACCTGAAACCCAAAGAAGTGGGAACGACTACCCGACAATCCAAGTGTACGTGGGAACGTGGAACAACCTTCTATGTGTTGCATGATCGCCACACGTCCTTCAGATGTGAACCGCTAGGGGCACCTGCGTAATAATGTTATGCCGTCCCTGTCCCTATAAATACACGCCTCACCCCAGTCATTATCTCTTCTTCCACTTCTCTCTCTCGCACAAACCCTAGCACCACCACTAGCCCTCGACGATGCCGGCAATGAAGCGCTTAGCTGCCGCAACCTCACTGACGCCGTCCTCACGCCGGCCGCGGACATCATCTTCTCCGCCGTCGCTGTAGGTGTCCTCCGTCGCCAAGTTAGGGCACGGAAGATCGAACTGCTCGGCCTCATCTCCTACTCCATCTAGCAGTTCCTCGAGTGGTAAATAAAAACTATTTTTTACAGTCTTTTTGATCCAATAGATTAATCCTTTCCAACCACAAGTGGTTTCTGTTCCTACAAAGTTGGATCTATCATGTTCTGCATCTCATAGCATGCCTAGTATGTTCACTTATGCTTCACAAAGCAGTTAGATTCCTCACTTGTACTTATTCGTGGATTCGTACAAATCTGGAACCAACTCTCTACATATGAGTGAATGTCTTCGCACTATGAGGTCAATGTCTTCTAAACTGATTTACCTTCAAAATCTTCTAAGAATGCATATGACCTCTTCCCCTTCCCTCGCATCTCTAATGCTGTCACAGGTACATGTCCGTGGGAGAATCCCTTGGTTCTCATAGTCTGCATTCATTTGTAGAGTTCTTACAGCATCACATAAATTCTCCTGAAGCCAATTCCTGTCTGACCAGTAGACGGAAGACTTTGACAGTGTTGAAGCCTTTCAGTCTAAACGTCATGGCAAAAGAGAAATCAGCAAGGAAGGGTGCAGACAGCACCGTGGGGGTACATCAATGGACCTACCCGAATATCTCTATGAACTATACAAAACTGACCCCGAAGAAAGCTATGGTCAGCGCAAGACACAAATCCAATGGATTCGAAGATACTGGGCCGAGTAATGGTTCAAGTACAGATTCGTCACCAAGGAGTATGCTGAAAAGAATGCTCTCTCGCGTCCTTGGGGAGATATTCTCTATAAAAATCTTCAACCCAAGACCAGAAATGAAGCCATTGCTCAAGGATTTTACCCTTGCATGGTCCGAGGGCCAGAACCTACTGATGCCGACCCATCGTCATTGCTATGGTGTCGAGATGACAATCTGTTGAAGCGCAACTATCAGGCTGCAAAGAACTCGGCCAAGGAAAACAAGAAGTCTTTGGGATTAGACTTCAACCCAGGCACCTCTGCGCCACGTGCTGACGGCACACTTGAAGCTGAACCCAATCTTGTTGGGCCCTTCTACAACTTAGAAGGTCTCATCACTCACATTCAAGTTCAAGGGGCAGTCGTGGACCACTCTGCAGATGACGCTGATTCTGACGAAGCGCCTGCACCACCGAAGCTTGTGAAGCAAAAGAAACCAAAGGCTTCAAAGCCCTCCTCTGCATGAAAGGTCTCACGGGCGAAGCCTCTGGCCACTGCACCTCCTGAAGCCAGTGTGCAGTCTGAAGATCTCTCTCGCATATCCAAGTCTGACAAGTTGAAAAAGCCCATGCAACCAACTGGTCAAGCATTGACTCCTGCTGCTGTTTTGAGAAATGAGAATGACGCCATTGATCTGTCGAGCGACGAAGATCTTGGCGATGATGCTCTTGAGCAACTGATAAAGAACAAGCAAGAGGCGGAAATCTTCAATGATCTTCCCCTCTTTGATGTGGAGATTCTGTACAAGTTTATTGATGAGCGGTTTGATAGCCCAGACCTTAATTTTGATGATCTTCAGCTCCTGATTGGCCTCAGCATCTCCTTCCACGGAGCCATTGCTCCTGAGCTGGCTCTTGCCCAGAAGATTGTTGAGCTGAAGCACAAGATTGACTATGAAAAGGCTCAGTTCAAGAAGCACATGGCCAAGCTCAATGTTGAATACATTCAAAACTTCAAGGTCATGATGCATGAGCTCAAGGAGGCATTCCACAAGAAATGAGAAGAAGCAAAAGGTTCTCGTGAGTGCATGAAGAATCTTGCTGCCAAATGTGTTCAAGGCTACAACGAAGCTGAAAAGCGCAAGGCTTTGGGGCGACCAGGCATCGACCCCAGAATGGCTGCCAAGAAGAAGAAGAAGCCAGCTCTGGCCGAACCAGAAGCATCAAGGCAGGAAGAACCTCGCATTGTCTTCCCGGCCAGTATGACAGGCTCGAAGCCTAAGGTCCCCACAGTGGCTTCGGAGTTCAAGAAAACGAGAGCAGCTAAAGCCGAAGCCAGAAAGCGCAAGACCAAAGCCACCACTGATGATGCTCCACCAACCAAGAAAAGAAAAACAAAGAACAGAGACCGGGCTGCTTCCACAGAGCCCCTTGTTGTCGAGCCAATTTCTATTGCTCGTCCTTCCTCTGCATATCAAGAACGTCGTTTGGTAGTTCATGAGCCTGCTTCCATAGAGGCTCCTGAAGCTGAAGAGAATCCAGCTATTGACCCCACCGCAGCTAAAGACATTGGTCATCAAGACAATGTTGAAGATGATGAAGTCCTTCCTCAGATCGAGCTCAATTTGGTATCATCGCCTATTCTCACGAATAGCGAACTCATCAGCATTGGTCATCCATTGACGCCAATTGCTCAGGATGACTCATGGGCTGATCACCCCCAAGAATCCCCTCGTGATGAAGAAACACCAGTTACTCCCCCAACCCAGGTCACCACTCCGGTGATTGACAATGAAGACTTTGAGGCCCAACCAACTCCATCTCCATAGGCGTCGCCAGCGTTTCGCAGGCTTTGCAAAGGACCAAGGCCACGAGTCACATTGTCAAGTGTTCTAGAAGGAGAAGAGCGCCAATCCATTTCACGCGAAGTCTTTCCTGAAGCCTCTCCTACTGCGAACATCCCTGAATCCGAAGCCAAAATGGCTGAAGATATTCCGGCTGCATCAGCCGCTGATCAAGAAGTAGAACCAAGAGATGAAGAAAGAGTTGCTACACCTCCGTCCAACCCTGAAGTTGTTCTCGAGGAGAACGTGTCTGACCCTCCAGCTCCTGAAGTGGAGGTTACCAATACTGAGGCTGCCACCAACACTGAAGCCAATGATGTTGTCATGACTGAAGCTAATGTGGCGCCTGAAGCTAATGTGGTGCCAGATGTCGCTGCACTTGAAGCTTATGCTGCACCTGATGCAAATCTGCAGCTTGAAGCCAATGCCTCTGCTCCTGTACCACCTCCCAAGCCACACACCATCGAGCAAGCATATGATCGTGGTCAGCTTGTTACAGTCCGCTGGCTAATTCTGGTTCCTCCGCCTGCTCCCAGACCTCAATTTGCCCATCATGTGGAGCACATGCCTCAGGTCCAGAAGCCAAATCCAAGGCTACCACGGTTCCCAAGTACTGCAATTTCACCACGATCATTTAATCTGAATGGATTCAAGGCACACAACACATTCTTTGACAGTGACAAGAATCCCTACACAAGGCCAAGAATCTCCTCAGATCGATTCTGGAGTTATCAGCAGCGAAGCTACTATTCTTGCATCTTGTACAATTAGGGGAGCATCTTCCCACATATGCGTCTTGATTGTGAAGCCATTGCTGGACTGTCATGCATTGAAGAAGCCCTTGACTGCTTCCATGATGCGGGTCTGCTCAACTTTGTGACTGCCAGGGAACACTGGAATGAAGAACTTCTGCTTCAATGCTATGCTACCCTCCACATTCGTGGGTACAACAGGGATCTGAAGACTTGGATCCTTCAGTGGATGACGGGCGATGTCCATCATGACACTACTAGGAAAATGCCTACTAATGGCGCACCAGTTTTGCCTACTAATGGCGCATCACTGGTGCGCCATTAGTAGCACACCACTAGTAATTTTTACTAATGGCGCACCATCCAGTGTGCCATTAGTATATAACACCATGCGCCATTAGTGTGCCTCCCAGGGGCCATATTTACCCATGTGCTTTGGCACACCAATGGCGCACTGCGGATGGATGCGCCATTAGTATACTTGGCATACTAATGGCGCACTCTGTAGTGATGCACCATTAGTATGAATATTAGGGTTTTTTTTACTTTTCTGATTTTTGCACATGTTACAAAATATATTATGTGACAAAATATAGACAGTAGCACACAACAACAGCAGATTCATCGAATACAATAGAAGATTAGTCTCCGAATACAATTCATCATATTAGTCTCCGAATTCAAAAGACCGAACAAAGATAAAACATTACAAGTCTCAAGATCGCGAGTATCGAGTTTGTCGGAAGTAATACTAATCCTAACAAGTCCTACTAATCATCATCATACAACTTCTACTCGTTATTCATAACAAGTCATACGATCATCATCTTGATAGTCATCGAACCAACCCTACTTAATTGTTCTTAGCACATGATCATCAGTATTAGGCAGGACCTAAATACCCTATTTATGCTAAAATAGCAGAAAACAATATAGACCCTGACTCTCCATTATGGAGAATGGAGAACATCCTGTCTCCAATTCTTGCGCTTCGCTTCCTTTTGCTTCCAAGAAGCTCCTTACGACCGTCCATACATTTTTTCCATCCTTTGATTTTCATGTCTCCACTTCTTTTAGAAATCTCGTATGGACAGTTGAGATTCATAGGACGACCTGGCTGTATGTTCAAAACATTAACACTACCTTTCAGATACATCATATGAGGCACACAATTCTCTGGGATTATCTGTTGAAAAACATAGTAATAACTTCATAGTTAGCAATGATGTTTCTGTTTTAGAAGTATGCAAAAGATGCACGGATGTTGTAATAGTAAAAATCTTACCAGGGTATCTCCATGGTAGTTACCGTAGTTGAACACATGCACTAGTGGCACGTATTTACCATAATGTTGAGGAGTTTGATTGTGGATAGTGTAATTCTCAATGTCAGTACAAAATCCGACCAGATGATTTTTCTCCTTGTAAGTTGTTAATTCGGAGCCATCGGTGTAGTGGGTTTTGTCTACCATCTCCCGCACATTCTTTGAACAATAAAAATAAGCTGTCAATGGAAATAAGCTGTCAACTATTTTGAAATAAACAATATAAATTAGCTAATAACTATGTTTGAGAAACTCATATAGCGATAGAACTGGAGGCGTATCAACAAGGTCCCAAATGTCCATATTGTCTTGGTTGATGTCAGGATTACCAAGATCCATGGTGATAAGCATACCCTCATCAAAACCATACATATTGCAAAATGCTTCCCAACTTTTGCAACCAAAATGGGTTACGCTCTCAGAATTATATAGATTTACTTCAAAGTCCACATCGTGATGAGTCCTTAGGTGAATTTTCTTTGTTTCAGAAATTTCATGGTCTTCAAAATCCATCCTCTCCAAGACATAGCGTCTTGCATGGCATGGGATAAGCTATACTCGAATTGTAAAAGATGAAAATCACACGTTGAAATAGTTGAAGTCATGCTTAATTATGAAAATAACACTTGTCGTCGTTGTGTACCATTTCAACGTTGAAGGTCTCCTCGAGCTTAATGATGAAGCGTCGATCATCGTCCAGGTGAGGCATGTCGCACAGACCTCGATCGTCGTGGCACCAGTCACACTCCGCCGGGAGACTTTCGTCGTCCGATGATGATGACGACATATCCTACGTTCATAATTCAAAACTACATCATTTAGGGTTTGTCGACACCGAGGCATCCTAAAAGCTAAGCTTTTATCATTTAGGGTTTGTCTTCGCCGAGGCACCCTAAAAGCCTAAGCTTTCATCATTTAGGTTCTTATCGACACCGAGGCATCCTAAAAGCCAAGGTTTTATCATTTAGGGTTTGTCAACATCGAGGCATCCTAAAAGCCTAAGCTTTCATCATTTAGGTTTTGTCGACGCCGAGGCACCCTAAAAGCCTAAGCGTACATCATTTAGGTTCTCATCGACACCGAGGCACCCTATAGAAGCCAAGTTAAGTTTTCATCATTTAGGGTTTATTGATGCCGAGGCACCCTAGGTTGGGCCTAATCACTTGGCACTAATCACTTGGCTCTATTGCCACCTATGTTGGGTTTATCATCTAGGGTTTATCGATGCTAACGAGAATTCTAAGTTGGGCCTAATCACTTGGCTCTATTGCCACCTATGGTTTAATGCAGCAAGAATGGCGGGGCAGTTGATCCTACTTAATTAAGTACTAAGATACCCCGGCCCATGCATTAGTAGCAAGTACCCCATATGTACAATTTTTAGCAAAGTCATGCTAAAATTCACGGAAAATTTCAGCATGACCTTTGCTGAAAATAAGACATATGGAGTACCCAAATTTTCCGGAAAGGAAGTTAATCGACATTCGGCAAACTCAAGGGCCTCTCGGGGTACCTGCAAAATCATCACGACACGATGGTCGGAGACAAAACCTAGCAAACTAGCACCACAATGTGCCTCTACTTTCATATGGATGAAAAGGCCACAGACCATATGGTCCTCTGCTTTCATATGGACAAAAATCAGCTCAACTTATGTGAGCTTCCATTCCAGATCTAATAGGTCACCCAACAAAAAATCATGAATAGTTTTAGCTGGAAAAAAAATCATGGATTGATGTTAACTGAAAATTAGTGAAAGAAATTGTTGCTGATCATGGATTACTGTTAATTAAAAATAGAGCATCTGGCTTGTCTTATCATGTTCACTAAGTCCACAAAAATGAATAGGTTCAGTAAACTTGAAGTACTCAACACTAAACATGGTTCAGAGCTCACTACACTACACTACATCGTGCAATGGTTCAGACCTCACTACACTAGAACAAGCTCACTACACTACACTACACTACACATGCTTAAACTCTGAACATAAACAACCACCAGCAATGCAATATGTAAACTACCTCTATTTCTAGGCAACAAGAGTTATCATCAATGCTTTTGAGTTTATTAAGTACCTTCAGTTCCGAGTTTTAAATGTCAAAAGAGCTTCACAGAATCTTGAATCCTCCAAATCACTCTTAACAGTTCTGCATTGCACAAAGGCAGCAATGAGCCAATGATATCAGTAGCAATAATAGGTGCTTACATTCTTATAACGGCAGTATTAGTTAACCAAAATTCAACCTACAGAGTTCTAGTATAGTGAGTAACTCCCAATTCTTTTAACAGAAGCACAATTAACAACACAACTAGGGAGTCTAGGACAATGCCACCAGATAGAATTTGAGGGAAAAACGTTCTTCCAGAACCTTCAAGCCACAATCATACATAGAGTGGCTGATCATATAAGCTATATTTAAATAAACATCAACTAAACTTGATGACAAGAAAAACTACAATCACATTGATACAAACTAGAGCATATAGCAATAGTAAATTGCTGCTCCATATAGCAATAGTAATGCACCTAATCAACATTGTAGAGCATCCTGTTACAAACTTGTTCTGATCCTGCAAATTAATGGGGAGGAAGAACTAGGGAGGGAGGGAATGGTAATGGTTCAGAGAAGAACAATAGTAATGCTCCATATAGCAATAGTAATGCTCCATATGTTCTGATCCATATAGCAAGAAGAACTAGGGAGGGAGGGAATGGGGAGGAAGGGTGGAGAGGGAGGAAGGAGGAGAGGTACCTGGGCGGGCGTGGCCAGTCGCCGGAGGGGTTGGGGTCGGGGTCGGCGGTGGCGTCGAAGGGGTGGCTCGAGGGCGTCCGAGCTCGTCCGGGTCCTCGTAGTCGAAGAGGAAGACGACGACGGTCCTCCTGGGCACCTCGGTTGGTTGTGGGGAGGCCGGTGGCCACGTGCTTCGCGGGTCGGGGGGCGCGGGGGCGGCGGCACGGGGGAGCCGGAGCGGGTGTGGCGAGGGATGGAAGGGGATCTGGCGAGGGAGAGGGAAGGAGGTATCGGGTGAAGGGCCGGGTATCCAGCTATAGAGGGGGGAATGTTAGTAATGCCGCACCATCGAGGGGTGCGCCATAAAAACACTCATAGCAATGGCGCACCATTCTCGGGTGTGCCATTAGTAACTTTTTTTCTGATAGCAATGGCGCACCCTCCTCTGGTGCGCCATTAGTAACTTCTTTTTTTCATTATTTCTTGTTGCATCTAATAATTTGTTTTTTATCAAATTTGTTATTTTCATGAGGACTAGAACAAAATATATCATCAAATTTGTTTTTTAATATCATCAAATTTGTTTTTTATTTTTAATTTAAAATATCATCAAATTTGTTATTTGAAAATATTATCAAAAAGCGGGGAGGGTGCGGGGTGTCGGCGGCCGCGGTGGAGCGGGCCGGGGGAGGGTGCAGGGGGTCAGCGGCAGCGGTGGAGCAG